>NW_006238946.1:2014761-2048778 GCF_000226075.1 Solanum tuberosum
AAAAAATATTATAAATTATTTTACTAAAATTTTAAAAGTATTTAATTTGACAATCTTTATATGTATTTAATCTTTATATGTATTTGGAGCTTGTGTTCTTTAGGGTGGTAGCCACTTCATCCCCTCTCTCTCTCTTTTAATTGATTTATCATATGCTCATGTTCCTTTTAATGTAGTATATATGGTTACTCGTGTTTGATTGATCATTGTTAGGTGCAATAAAAAAAAGTTGCAAAATATGTATGAATTTCAACTTCACTGCAATGATTATTTGTAATAAAAAAGTTAGTTTTGCCTCTATTTTTAAATCAATGAAACATAAAAATAGCTTCCAAAATTACAGTGTCAATTAAGAAGTAGAAAAATGTTTATGAATTTGTAGAGTATATACATTCTCCATTTAATTTTGTTTCTTATATTTGTTTTTCAAGAGTCAAATTATATGAACTTTCACCTATATTTAATATGTATTTTTTTATTATATTAATATGAGAAACATTGAATCTTATAATATTTTTCATACAGCTTTCAAAATATTTAAATTTAAATTTTAAAATAGTGAATTAATCTAATTCAATTCAGCTTAAAAAATAGTTAAATTAACCATAAAAAAGTAAATATATGATAAGTAAAGTGAACGGAAGTAGTAATTACTTTAGAATTCAACATTGAGGTAGATATTATAGGTAGAATATATGAGACTCCTTGATGTAGATGATACAACACAATATCAAAATTTATCAAATGTTGAGTAAGAAATATTAATAAAGAGATTCTAAAGTAGTTCTCAACCAAAAAAATACATGAATTATTTAGTAATTAAAATAAGGGAAAATTGTACATAATAACAAACTATTAATTTAAATTAAATGGTATAACCACACTTTGATTTAATTGTGCCCTGTAACAAACTGTTTGCCAGTCGCCTCTCTCCCTCAAACTCTCGCTCGCCACTCTCCCCTCTCTCGCTTTATACAAACAGAAATGTATAAATTATGTTTTTGTTTGTATAAAGCGAGAGAAAATTGTATATACACATGCAAATACATATATCTTCGTCTTATACACTTATAATTATACAATACAAATATTCCTCTGTCCAGTTCTCTTTTGCCTTTCTCTCTTTTTCGCTCTATACAAACACAGATTATACAAAATACAATGTATAATTTATGTTTGTATAAAGCGAGAGAGAGAACGATATTTGATATACAAACATTTTATTTCGATTCAATTGTATACAAATTCAAATTTAATACAGATATACAATCACATAAAATTAAATTGAGAGACTCTCAACGATTTATACAAACGAGAGACTGACAACAATTTATACAAATGACCTGCCAGCGAAATTATACAAATCTGAAGAGGAGCCAGCGAATTATACAATTGCTTCTTTTGTATATATGTATAGCGAAATAGCCTAGTCATAGCATGTTTGCTATGGAGCGCAATTATGCAAACTTTTGCTATAGCATACAAATATGAATTTTGTGTTTGCTATATGTAAAAGTTGCGCTTAAAACAATATATGAGATTCCTTGATGTAGATGAATAACACAATATATCAAGATTTATCAAATGTTGAGTAAGAATTAATAAAGAGATTCTAAAGTAGTTCTCAACCAAAACAATACATACCTTAATTTGACCGTAAAAATGAATCCATTTAAATATCCTAAAAAAATATAACACATACAAATAAATTTTATCAAAATAGAATATCTAATAACACGTAAATTTCTCAAGATAAATTATGAAGATGCAAATTAAAAATAAAATATTGTAAATCTGCGAAGTAAAAAGTCGATATTATTTCTTTGAGTTCTCTATTTGATAACACATAATCCTACCTCAATTTAGTATAAAATAATATTTAAAAAAACATAAAGAATATATTTAAACAACTTACCATACATGTCACACTAATTTTTTACTTTTGTGTGTGTAAATTAGACCTTTTAGCCTTTAGGCATAAACCCAACAAACCTGCAAAAAGTGAAGCTTCACAATCACAAATAAATTGACAATATAAAAGATAAATAAGGAATATGAAAGAACATAAAGAAACATAGACATTGAATGTATTAATTGCTCAATTTAATTAGATTACAGTTATTGTTCAATGTTCACGGCCATGAAAAGGAAAAAAAGAGCAAAACGGATGTAAAAGGTAAAATGTATTAATTATTTGGTTTAATTAGAAATAGAAAGATTCATTAAATTAATGATAATGAATTTTGAGCTTTCTAAATTAATGTAATTAAGAAATAATTTGTAGGTTTTTAAATAAATTATATAAATGTAAAAAATTGGAAAAAGATAAATGTCATTCTTGGCAAGCATGCCACATCACCTCTCCTACATCTAGCTTTATTATATATACAGATTATTAACTTTTGAACTCAGTTAATTATTGTCACATGAAATGGTTATTCTACTATCCATAATTAGAGCCGTCAATATGGGATAGGCCTGTTGGGCCGGCCTGGCCTGGCCTAACCCGAAATTTAATAGGGTTGGGCTAAAAATTTTGGAGCCCATTTAGAAAAAGGGCTTTTTAGCCCGTCCTGAATAAGTCTGTTGATTTGTGGGGCTTGAGAAATATAGGTAGGGCCGGCCCATGGGCCAATAAAAATTAATTAAAAAATATAATATAATATTAAAATTTAAAATTAAAGAGATCCAAACTCAAAATCTATTTAAAGTTTTTTAGGAAATCACTAAGTATAGAAGTTGCATCCACCATGAAAATGTCCAAACACTTGTTGCTACTCGAAACTGGTTACATGGTTTTTCTCAAACTGGTAATATATTTTTGTGCACATTTAAATATTATAATTCTCAATTTAGTTATTTTTTAATATTTAACTAATTGAAACTGCATACATGAAGTGTTAGATACGCCATAAGTTTCATGATTTTTTAAGGAGTTTATTTTTTACTTTTTTATGGTTGGAATATTGTCATATTTTTTGTGTTTTATTGTGATCATTGCGAAACAGTTAGGTTAATATTTCTATTTAGATATTTATACTTTTACTTGAAAAAAAACTTAATAAATATTATAAAGATAATTTTATTTGTGGATTTGATTAACAAGTAGTAACATTAACACCATGTAATATTGTTTTGTCGATATTTATAATAATATTTTTAAATTATAATTTATAATTTAATATAATAATTATAAAAAAATATATAACTTTTAAAAAAGTGGGCTGGCCCGGCAAGCCTGTAGCCCACGTACTTGTGGGTTAGGCCGACCGTTTTCTGGCCCACACAAAAAATGGGCTAGCCTGACCTGACTCGTAAAATGTCAAAGCATGTATGGGATAGCCCGAATGGGGTGGGCTAGCCCATATTGACCGCTCTATCCATAATTCATAAAATTTAAATTGTAAATCTACCTCTATCTGGGATGCAGGTACAATACGCTTGATCTGTTCAACACTTGTTGAATTTAAAAAATTATGTTCATCTTCAAGATGAATATTAGAATTATAGAACAATCTAAACACATATTAAAGAAAAACTTCATCGAAACAATATTCCAGTCCAATTCCCCACATTGTTTAAAATGATATGTATATAACGTTAAAAAAAATATATGTTTATTGTTTTCTATGACATAAATTTTGCTACAAATTAAAAGGAAAGTTATTGTCATGTTAAAGGCAATTTTCAAGCCAAGTCTTATGGGTATGAATCTCCATTAGTTTACTCTCTTTTTCTCAAGTAAGGGCGAATATTCCAACATTTTTTGGACTATATATGTCTCCTTGTGATTTTCTTTTTATTCTATTTTATTTTATTTTTACATATTATATGATTCTGTGTATTTTAGCCAGCTCAATTACCTTTCTAATCTAGATCTAGAATAATCATTTCTTCAATTGCTTCTTTTTAAAACCAGGCACAATAATTTAGTTACCTTTGTTTTCTAAATTAAAACAAGTTGAAAACGTTTTAGATCAATTCTATTTCAAGATTTAAATTTGTTTTGCTTATAATTTTTGCCAGAAAAGGAAATAAAATGTTTTTTTTGTCTCATTTCACCTGACATACTTTTTTTCTTAGTATGTCATAACATATTTATTTATTTAAAAACTATTAAAGTTAGCATTTAAATTTTATCCTTAATGATATGACTTTTTTTATTCCACTTGATATAAAAGTTCATTTTTTTAATCAGAAAAAATGAATAAAAAATCTTACGCACTAAACTATAACCACCATTCATTTAATTTTTAGTAGGAACAACAATTTTAAGTATATATTAATGAAAACCCTAAATATACAATTTAAGACCTAAATAACTCCGATATAACAATAGTTTGACTTTTCACTATCATAGCAATAGAGTTTACAAAATAGAACAAAACAAAAAATAAAATAAAAAATCAGTAAATTAACAAATAATCAACGCATGATTCTACCATAAATAAGATTTGAATTCCTTAATTTACTCCATTTTGTTATTTACCTTTCACAAATATCTGTCAATTATTAGTTAATGCTTCTCTCTCTAATTACCTCAAATGGTAGTATTTGTTGGTGGAAAGGGATACTATATATATTATATATATAAAATGATTTATGGTATAAGTTACTACTACATTATATGTTGTATAAATGGTAGTATTTGTTTCAATGAAAGTTGGTATATTATATGATACCATATTGTTATGATACATATTATATGGTGTATATATAGTATAGTATTTGTTTTAAGAAAATTGGTGTATTATATGATTCCCTGTTGATATGATATATGGTATAAGTGGGTATATTATATGGTATA
Source organism: Solanum tuberosum (assembly GCF_000226075.1). Classification (NCBI taxonomy): domain Eukaryota; kingdom Viridiplantae; phylum Streptophyta; class Magnoliopsida; order Solanales; family Solanaceae; genus Solanum; species Solanum tuberosum. Next base: position 2,019,569 of record NW_006238946.1, read on the forward strand.
AAATTGATAGAATATATGGTATATGTCGATTTTGTTTTGTATAGTTAACATTATAGTGTAGTCTACTTTAGTCCCTTACTAGGAGGATCACTATGGAGCTAACTGTATAATACTAACAGAAATCAAGTACCTAAAATATTTAACTTCTACAATGATAATGGTATACCATAACAAAACACAATATTTTATCAAATTTGTATCAATAAATCACAATACTATAAAAAAAAAATGCATCAAATACCAAATTAAATAGTTATTCAACTATATATATATATATATATATCCAAAACATATTCAATAACACGTTTTGTATAGTCAGATGGATTGTTCCTTTATATTTTTCTTTGGAAGCCTTGTTCAATCGGACTTTTCTTGAAATTGGAATCTCATCTTCAAAATCATTATCAGCATGATACTCCACATTTGTAATCTCTTTCTTTTTGACGATTTGGGTGTGACAATGATAGAGTTTACACCAATGTTGTTCTCTATATTCTTTCTTTTTGACGAATTATTGGTAATAACTTAAGAAAATTCACTTTTAGATGATTGACCTCTTTCAAATTTATCGGTGACAAAATAAAAACAATCAATTCAAAGTTTGGTCTTGAACAAACAATGAGGTTGTTGATGTTGGTAGTAGATTGTCTTAAGCGAGGACTCTTTCTAGGAGGTATAATCTATATGAATTTTTTTACACCAAGAAAAATATATATTTTTCCTCTAATTAGAGATGATTCTCCTCTAATTAGAGATGATTCTGAAAAATAAAAATAAAGAATGAAACAAACCAAGCTTGTTGACAAGAAATTATGGAATAATACATTCTTCATCCTAGAAACTATCGATGTAGTTGATGAAAACCAATTAAATGATCTTCCTTGAAAAGGGAAATAAGAGAAAGAGAAAAAAAAAGTCTTTATTAAAAAAAGTATCCAACCATAACTCAAAAAAATAACTATAAAAAACGGTGTAGTTCAAATTGAGTCCCATAAATTTAGCACATAACCTCCCTCCCCCTTCAAAAAAAATAATTGGATCCTAAAATATATATAAAAGAAATCAAAAATTAAATATCACGTCATGTTTGTAATTAAAAATCTAGTTTTGTAAAAAAAAATTAAAAAAGTATATACATATCAATGTTAAATAGTGTATTCTAATAATTTTTCCTTAATTAACATCTATCAAAAAAAAATTAAACTCCCACTCTTTTACATTTATTTTTGAAATCGACCTATCGCTGTACTTTATGACAAGATTCTACCGTAATCATTCTCATTAATATATTCATTATCCTTTCAAATAATGGAAAGAGATAAATAAAAAATGAAACCTTTTTAAACAAAATAATAATAATAATTGTGTGTGTCCAAACGGAGCATAGTAACAAATTAAAATTGATTAGAAATTGTAGTTTGACGTGATAGAGAAATGATGGGGGATTCTTTATGTCAATTTGTGAATTGAATATTAGGGAACAATTATAACTAACGGACAAATTAAGAAAATGGTTTTATATTAAGGCGGTTACGTGATAATGTTTAATTCTTGAAGTGATTGATATATTTTAGTCTAACAATGCTAAAAGTAGGCTGAAGACTTATTAAAAGTTTACAATTAAACAAATATTGTTTTGTTTTAACTTGTTAAACTAGGCATGTAGTTTAAGATTAAATTATTGAAACTTAATTACAATCTTAGGGGAAAAAAAAGGAATCATGACTTAAAAGGAAGAAATAAAATTATAATTAACTTATTTCTAAACAAAGAAATATATGTCAATTTTGAATGAAAGTGAAAGACATATACTCTCTTCGTCTTAATTTATGTAACAATATTTGATTGACAAAAAATATAAAAAATAAAAAGTACAAAAGTTATTCAAATATATAATCTAAAATAAGTGATTAGTACATATTTATGTCATTATAAATCATTTTAGTAAGAGTCAGTAAATAAAATATTATTACTAAAGGATATATTCGGTACAGAAATATAACTTGGGATTTAGTCAAGTCTTTTTTTTTGGTTTTCTGATGATTGGCAAGTAAGCAAATAAAAATTGTTATGTCAAGAATATTTTATATAATTGAAATAAGTACTATTGAGTGAGGGGTGGAAGGTGGGCTATGTTGGGAGTGGATAAGAGACAATTTATAATTTTTCTATTTTTACTAAAAAAAAAAGTCATAAATTTGTTTTTTTTTAAATTTTATTGATCCTTCAAACATAAAAAGAAATGAAAAAATGTTGTTTTATTCCTACCAAACACGTCCCAATATAAAAAGGTTATATCATTTTTTTTTTTAATTTGATTAAAAAATATACTCATGTAAATTTAGATAGAAGTGCCATAATGAAAAAGAGGCTAGTTTGTTTTTAGAAATGCTAATAAGTTCTTATGTTTTTTAATTTCGTTTTTTATTTAGTGTTCAATACTATATTGAAGTCTGAATATATTAAATTTTCACCATATAAACTCGAGATATGTGATTACCGAAGGAGCATCCCTCTCTCTAAACTCCACTAGATGTTTTGGTATTCGTAAGGATGATGATATGAAAAGATGAAAGAGTCCCTACTAAAAGGACTTTTGGCAGGGTCATTGGTGGCACACGTGATGGCACGAAGGGACAATAGAATAAGGCCATGTTCATTTGTATCTAGTCGTATAAACGTCCACGTACATTAATAATACTCCCCTAACGGGTGCCCAGTATACTTTAACAAGGGTATCATCAATTTCCTAAACGTTTTGTCTTGTTAGTGAGATTTTAATACTTATTTAATAGTAGTAATTATTTAATAATTGTATTTGATTACTTCTCAAATCAGTTCTCATGGCTCCACCATCCAACATTAATCATTGCAAATATAATATATATTGAATCATTTTTATTAGTTCGTATGTTTACTTTTTTATTTTTTTAATTATATTTTAATGAAAATTCTGATTCAGATATTATCTTCTACATATAAGAACTTTGTTAGGTCGTTACATTTTCAAAACAAATAAAAAAGTTTTTCTTCATTTAAGGATACTACTTAGTAACAAGTCTAAGATCAAATTTTGATCAAAATTTTTGAATAATTCAAGAGAAAGCTATAATAGATATCCATCCTGAAAGTTTGGATGAATAATTCAAAAGTTGTATTACTATAAAGAGATTGAAATTTGCGTAGCGAATTACAATAATATAGTTTTTCCATCAAACACGAAATATTAACCAGATAAGAAAATTAACTTTTAAAAAAGGCTTAACAAGTTAATAAGAATTTTCAAAAGGAGCTCCTATTATTTAATTACTTGGCGCTTGAAACTTTTTTTGATTTTTGACGATGAAAATCAACTTCTTCAAAAAATCAAAACGATACATCTATTTATTTAATTGAACTTGGTCACAAGAAAAAGTCCTAGGGTTAGATATATAATTTGTAGGATAGTGAGAATGTAACTAGTTATGAGTTTATAAACTTTCTTTAAATCTTAATTAGTTAAAGATGAATATCTTTGGAGATTTTAATTTAAATTATTTCTTATTATGTTTTTAACATTAAAAAATGATTCTTTTCATTAATTTTATGTATACTAATTAAATAAGTAATTAAACATTAAAATTTTCATATGTGAACAATAATTTATTATCCTTTCATTTTAATCTGTTTGTTAGATTTTGACTTAATACAAAACATAAAAAATAAACAATACTTTTGAATATACCAATTATCTCATATCAAAAAGTTAATAAAAAAATTATTATAAAAAAAAACGACTACTATAGTCTATATGGCAGTTAAATTGTTCACACCTTTATTAGATGGTATAATATAATAATTACACACACCTAGGAAACCAAAAGAAGACTAAATAAAATTCGTATGGTCGAAAACACCGCAGATTTACGTCTTTCTAAATCAACCACACCAAAACCTAAAAGATAAAAGCAAAAAAAGGAAAAGTTTCAAACCCCAAAATACATAGTATAGTGTTTAGTGTGTATCACCATCATCATATTCTTCATCTTCTTTCTTTCTCTCTCTCTCAACGCTTCAGAATTGCATGCACCCTAGCTATAATGGAACCCTAAAACTACGCTCTTCCTTATATAGAGTAAGTATATCAAAACTCTAAAAACAGTAAATCTTAAATGGCTTGTTCTTGTTTGAGCGAGGATAATTGGTTCGCTCTTTCTCAAATGCGCACCACCACCACCACCACCTTGCAGGTGGAAGATCCACAAATAATCGGACCCAATTCCGCCGGCATGCCCGAATACCGTTTAGAAAAAGTTTTCCCTGTTTACGCTGTTGGCGTTTCGGAACCCGACCCGAACTTGATCATCTCTGTCGCTAACACCGCTTCTACTCTTGGTGACCCTATTTGGGATGCTGTTAAGCTTGAAGCTAAGCTTGAGGTCTGTTTTTTCTTCATAAAGATTCTATCTTTACACTTTATTTTTTTAACCACTGTGTATTGACCAGCTTGTGTGCACCCAGCTGTTTTAACGTCCTTGATGCTTTCACAAGAATCAAGACATGTGCAAGTAAAGTTTAAACAGATGAAAAGAAATCACGATTTCATTGGGATTTGAGCCTGCTTTACACATAATTTGACCACACGAGAACTGTTTCATTCAAGTTAACAAAGAATCAGTTGTTTTCATTTCTATCTCTTTCTATGTGAAGTTTTTTTTTCTTCGTTTCTTTTGGTAATAGTCTTTCTTGGGGTTGGATTTATGTTAGTGGTATAGTTGCTAAAGACTTAAAATTAGTATATTGGAGTAATAGTTTAATCGGTTGAAGCAAGTTACTTATCCTTGTTTCCAAGTTACATATTCACATATGCTATAGATAGTTACTTGGAACTTACTTTTAAGCTATGTTGTTAGGACCCTCCAAAAATTCTGCAACACGGTGTCTACATAAACTTTTGAAGGATTGACACACATCCGACTCTATTTTTAAGAGTCTGAGCAACATAGCTTTTTAGTCATGACCTGATAGATTAATTCCAGTGGTGGATATCAATCAAACCCAAGTTCTAATACTCTATTGTTGGTCTTAGATCAAATAGATGTTTTCCAGTATCCCGTGTTTGTAAGCTTTCATAGTGGAGTTAATGTAATAAATTTGGTAGATTGATAGTGGAGTTAATGTAACAATTTGATGGTGGAGTTAATATCACAAATTTGATAGTTTGATGGTGGAGTTCATGTAAAAAAATTGATAGTTTAATAGTGGAGTTAATGTAGCAATTTGATGGTGGAGTTAATATCACAAATTTGATAGTTTGATGGTGGAGTTCATGTTTAAAAATTTGGTAGTTTGATGGTGGAGTTAATATCACAAATTTGATCGTTTGATGGTGGAGTTAATATCACAATTTGATATTTTAATGGTGGAGTTCATGTAAAAAATTTGATAGTTTGATGGTGGAGTTAATATCACAATTTGATATTTTAATGGTGGAGTTCATGTAAAAAATTTGATAGTTTGATGGTGGAGTTCATGTAACAAATTTGATAGTTTGATAGTGGAGTTAATGTAACAATTTGATAGTTTGATAGTGTAGTTAATGTAACAATTATTTTCAGCTATCCATCATCAAGAGAACATGTATAATAAAGATCTGAAATCTACTATGTAAATTTAGGTAGCTGGATTCTCTCAATTTGTTAGTTTTGAAAATGTGTTTAGCTGATAGTTTTGTGGAACCATTTAATGTTGTTTCTATTATGCGATCCAGGCAGAGAAGGAGCCAATATTAAGCAGCTTCTTGTACGCGAGTATTTTGACTCATGATTGTTTGGAACGGGCATTGAGCTTTGTTCTTTCCAACCGTCTGCAAAATCCTACACTTTTGGCAACTCAATTAATGGACATATTTTCTGATGTAATAATGCACAATCGGTGCATTCAATGCTCCATTCGACTTGATTTACAGGTGCACTCGGGATTCTATGAATCTCAAATATATTCTATCTTTATACTTTTTGACAAGTACTAACAGTTCCTTTTGTCCGTCATCCTTGACAGGCATGTAAAGATAGAGATCCTTCATGTTTGTCATACTGTTCTGCTCTTTTGTACCTTAAGGTGCTGTCTTTTTTTTTTTTTTTTAAATTCTATTTAGATGATTATTGTTAGTATTTTTATTTTATTTGTTCCCATCTCTTTCCCTCATCGGGACCTAATTTTATTTCCCCTCCAGTTTGTTGAACATTTGCTTACAGTTACATCAACTTCTTTTCTAGATGCTAACAGTTAAAATGATAAATCCAATGAACTTGTAAAGGAGCCTCACTACGTTTACGTTCTCCTAAATTATAGCAAGGCAAACTATCTTTTTGCAAGTCCGTTTCTTATCTTAATACCCTCCAGGCTTCATATCAGTGTTATTTTATCACCGCCTTTTAGTCGATTTATAGAGAGAGGAACACAAAACAAGAGAATTGTGGTTCTCAATCTACTGAGGATTTTGCTTTTCTGATATTTGATTGCAAATTGTCAAAATCCTGATATAAAAACTAATCTGTTTAGGGTTATCATGCTTTACAAACACATCGAGTTGCACATACGCTATGGAATCAAGGGCGCAAAGTCTTGGCATTGGCGTTACAAAGTCGAGTTAGTGAGGTAATATGATATCCTCTACTTGGTGATAGCCATCATTGTCATTTTCAAAAGCACTGGACCTATTGCTCTATGTTACTTCATTGTGATTTAAAACTGTTACTTCAATACAGGTTTTTGGAGTTGATATACATCCAGGTAATCATTCAGTTTCTCCACCCCACTATCTGCACCAAAAGATATGGCTTCTGTTCTATTGCTGCTAATTAAATTCTCACAAGTTACTTTTGTAAAAATTACCAGTCAATTGTCTTATTAGTGGATCTGCATCGATAATTATGACTAGGTTATACCTGTGTTTGCCTATAAAACAGCTGCCCAAATTGGAGAGGGAATTCTGCTGGATCATGCCACTGGTGTTGTAATTGGTGAAACTGCTGTCATAGGGAATAGAGTTTCACTTATGCAGGTGAGTTGTGCCGATTCCTCTACATTGCGTGTTTGTGTGTCATTAAATACCAATCTTCTGCACTGTAGATTATCTGATTGAGGGGAGGATAAGATAATTAAGCTTTTGCTTCATTTTGCTTATTCACTTTGCCTTCATATTAAAAGATCTAACAGAAATTTGAGTATCATGGCTATGGTAAAATACAAGTATTTATATGCCTGACAACATTTATTAGAGTTTTCGAGCATACAATGTTAACAAATCATTGATCAAAAGTTCTCATTGTCTTGTATAAGTACTATTTTTTTCATTAACTAAAAACTGATAGCAAATTCTGCTATTGTAAAGGCTGGTACAGATGTTTTCCTTTGGAGCTTGTCAGCAATGGTTTCCCTGGCCCTACAAAGGCTGGTACAGATGTTTTCCTTTGGAGCTTGTCAGCAATGGTTTCCCTGGCCCTACAACTGATAGCAAATTCTGCTATTGTAAAGGCTGGTACAGATGTTTTCCTTTGGAGCTTGTCAGCAATGGTTTCCCTAGCCCTCTTAAGTGATTGACTGAATCCGGGTAGATGTTCAGGAGTACCTTGCAATGAGTGGAGTGTGTTTTATGTTTACCCTATAATTTTAAATTTACAAAGTAAAAATTTGGTTCGTCATCTATCCCTTTTCAATCGTTTATCCTTTAACTTCTTGAAAATTTTGAAAAACACTTTCAAAAACACTCTAGAATCCCCTCTCCTCCCCACAACCAATCCTAAAAATCTTTTTAGCAAAACTTTCCTCGACTTCAGTTCCTACATAAGCCAACCCCCCTTCCAGAGCTCAGCCAGTTCATGAGGTGTGGATTGTTTTGCTTGAATTTGTTGTGGCAGGTAGGGTATACCATCTAATCTATGTGGCATGTGATGCAGAGAGTATAGACGAGTACAAGAATCAGTTCATTCACCCACCAGAACACAAATGTATTTGTGGACATGAGGGGAATCCTGTCAAAAAATTCTTCACATGAGGGCAATAGTATAGTTTTTGTGTAGTGATTTCTAGTGATGTCTTGAGGTGGCAACTAGCGGGAATCCTTCTATGTGAAAGGAAACAGATTCCTTAAGCATCTGTTACCTAAATAATTCATTCCATCACCTTGAATATCATCAATCTGTGCTATATAAGCTGGGAAACTTGAATCTCATGGGGAAGTTCATACTCCCTCTATCCCGAAGATAGTCTAAATCTCCGTTTTGGTCACTCACACAGTTGTGTCCATTTTTCTAAAACGGAAGTTAATAAACTTTGCACAACAAAAAGTTTGGATGTTTGTTACACTCCTCAGTATTCTTCCATCTTATTCTTCTATAACACTAAACTCAAAATAAAGCTCACACGTCCTTGCAACAAAATACTAAACAACTCGTATTTTTGAAGGCTTGTCCTAATAAGTGCACAAAGTGAAAGCTGGATAAATTGGGAGGGATTAGTAGCATTTTATTTGCCTCGGCCAATTTAGGAAGAGTTCTTATACTTGTCATTGGACAAACTTAAACTTTTGAACCCTGTATCGTATAATGAAGCCCATTTATTGGCTCCCAGGTACTGAGCAGGTAATAAGTAGACAGTCTGCCCCTGTGAACCTGTGCTCTGACCAGCTTAAACTTTCAATCTCTGAATCCTATTATGAAGCTCATTTATTGCCTCCCAGCTGCTGAGTGGGTTATGAGTAGACTGCAGACACCCAGGCTCTTCCTCTTGTATTTGTATTTAACACAATATAACTTATTATTTATTCTCCACATCATGTCTATAGATTCATTCTGTGGAGATGCTTGTCAGTAGAAATTCTGTTTAGTACTCCTTTTTTCACCTGAATATATTTTGCACAGGGTGTAACCTTGGGAGGAACTGGGAAAGAGATTGGTGATAGGCATCCTAAAATAGGTCAAGGTGCACTGATTGGAGCTAGTGCAACTATACTTGGAAATATAAAAATAGGGGAAGGTGCAATGGTTGGTGCTGGTTCCCTTGTGATGAAGGATGTTCCTCCCCACAGGTTGAGTATTATATATTTTAAATTTCTGGTTTATCTGTAAAGTAGTTCTGATAAACATTGATATACTGGCTGCAATGTGCCGTCTTTGGTTTGCAGTATGGTGACAGGAATACCAGCAAAGGTGATTGGTTATGTAGATGATCAAGATCCATCTTTAACTATGAAGCATGGTATGTCAAAGATGTTTGCTTTAGTAGTAGTATATTCTTTTCTCTCGTAAATCGCTCTACCGTGGTTAGTTTTATTATGATAAATATGCCACATATGCATGTATCTGTCCTCTCTTGCAAGAGTTAACTCATTTGTACGATTTACTTGAGGGATAAGAGGAACAATATGATGGATCTTCTTTATTAGGTTGTTTGGGTCTTGGAGGATGGTAAAAGAGGCAATTCCGACTCTAGAGGTTTTCCTGGAATATCTGATTGGAGTTGCTTTGTTTAAAATACTTTTGCTTGTTTACATGAATATGGGAACAATAAGGGGGAGAAAAGAGATTCAGCATTTAACCCTCAACATTTAATCCCTTCCCTAAGTTTTAAGGAAGCGGCTCAATAGGTTTGGAAATATGAGAGAGAGAGAGAGAGTAGTTATTGAGCAGATTGATGTTATCCTTGCCATGAATTAAAACAAACGAGATCCTAGATGGAAACTTTAAACAGAAACATAAAGGTGTAATACAATTGGAAAGGTAAAGAAAGCGGAAGGCCATGATCAGTATTCATCTTTACTCAATCAAATTATGATGATGTTTAATAAAGTTGAAGTAAAAGTCGTAATGAGAAGACTTTCTAGCTAGAATCGTTACTATTCTTTGAATTAGTAAGAGTTGACTTATTAGACCCCTGAATTATCACCAGTCTAATATCCTGATGGCTCATACTTACTCGTGTTATACTGAAACATTCCTTTGTAGTTTACAGTGATTGCTCATGAGCTACCAACAGGAAACTTTTTTTGTCTTCTTCTAACCCTTTGCTTAGAAGTTTACTGCTCATTCCTTTTCACTGTTATATTGCAGATGCCAGCAAGGCGTTCTTTAAACAAGTAGCCATTAGCTGCAAGGAAGCAAGATCCAATGGTGAGATTTCGTTATGCCAGTATGTTGCTTTAAGTAGGGATATATATATTGCCTTAGTTGGAACAAACGGAGAGTCATCCAGTTGAACTTGAGCGTTGCCCCTACGGCAGCTTTTGCCACATCCAAATCAATGATAATGATGTTATAGATATTCCGAACTCCAGTAGTCAAATCTGTTTGAAATTTTTACTTGCCATCACGAGCGCTCAAGTTTTTGTTGCATTAATAGAATCACATAACTCTTCTCTGTATCTCTCTTCTTGGCAGGAGCAGTTGCTTCAAAGGACGATGGCTCAACATGAGATTAATGAAGACACATATCTTCATTTGACTATTAACCCCAATTCACTTCAATGTGTGAAAATGATTTTAGTATTTTCACCATATTTAATACTACTATAGGATTTCTGAAAATAGAAAAAAATAAAGCTCCTTCTCCTTTAAAGATTGATCATCATTCAATCGACGTGTAATGCCATGTAATGTGTGCCGTTCTAAATTATGTATTTCTTTCTCCAGCAGATTTGTCACTATGTATATTTGTTTGAATTAATGCTATAATGAAATATTGGGACATACTGTTTATTAATGTTGACTGGATTCAGCAATATTGGGACATACTTTTTAATTATTATACATTCAATATTTTCACTGGTATTATTAATGTAATAATAGATTAAATTTCATATTCTATTAATATCTTCATATATATGAGTCGGTGAAAGTACTTTATTATGTTTTATGTTGCCATTGAAATAGAAAAGAAAAAAGAATAAGAGGTAGAATAGAGTTTCTATTTTTTTTTTTATGATATGAATATATTCTTACGGCTACTTATGGAGTATTTTGAGAAATTTGCCATAATACAAGTTTGATTTGCCGACAATTATATTTCTTTACAAAATTTTCATAATAATTCAGTGTAGCTACTTTTAGATCATACGAAATAAAAATATTTAAAAGAAAGTATAAAAAATTTCCCTCATTAATCAATTACCCCCGCCCCCCCCCAACAAAAAAAAAAGGAAGAAATTTAGTCAACATAATCAATATCCTACGTTCAAACAATTAATTTTATACAAATATTAATTTACATATTTACGGTATTATAATAATTTACAAAATATAGTAATTTCATGGGTAAATCACATAAATATGTTATATTAAAAAAATATTTACCATTTGTAACAATATAATTTTTCTAATTAAATATAATAATTTTTTAAAATAAAAAAAATTGTACAGTCTATATTCGCTTTGCCTCTTTCTCTGCCTTTTTTTCTCTTCCTCCTCTGCTTCTTTTTATTTTTCTTCTTTGTCTCTTTTTGTGTCATTCTATATCTTCCTTCTCTTCTTCTTCTTTTTATTCTTCTTCTTCTTTCAAATTTCCATCTAAAGAACTCCTCTAATCAGTTTTTACCCATAATTTGTAATTTTCACCCAAAAATACGATGATAAAAGGAACAGAAAGATCGAAAATTTGTACAAAATTAAGTTTTCAAGCAGAAATTTTAAAATATCTAAAATTAAAATAGCAAAAGTTCACCATGGATGGTTATTATAAAGCTTCAAATTTTGAATTCATTATTTGAATTTTATGAATTTGTGATTAGTTTCCATTCATATTTAATTCAACTTTAATATGTGTGTAATACTTTTTAATTCAAGTTTAAATTCATTTGACAGTTTATTATGTTTCTTTCATTTCTTACGATGAAATTACTTGTCTAATTAATTATTGATACAAGTTTTATTTAGTCTACGAATCATTGACTGCTCTTTCGTTTGTATTAGATATGTTTCATAATTGTATTAAAATCATGAACAATACATTTAAAATACATATTGCGAATTTCACTCCCCTTTTTAACTTGATATCAACTAAAATAATTTAGGTGACACACTTATAATACATTTTTTAATACATATTGCAAACATCACTCATGTTCTTAGTGATACAAACCAAAAATAATTTACAAGACACATAAAATACTTGTTTTATTCATGAATAATACAAGTTTAATTCAATCTATAGATTATTGTCTTGTCTTTCGTTACTTACTCTTTTCATTCATTCTTAATTCTCTCTTCTAATTCAATTTTAACTTTGTATAATACATTTTTAATGCAAATTTAATTTTGTATAATACTTTCATTAGTTACATTTTTTTATTCATGCTTAATTCTCTCTTCTAATTCAACTTTAATATTTGCATGTGTAATACACTTTTAATACAAGTTTAATTCATTTTGCAGTTTATTGGTTTATTTGTTACAATTGGATTACTTGTTTAATTCATTATTGATACAAATTTTATTCAATTTACAGATAATAAAATGCTCTTTCGTTTGCTACATCATTGATCAGTCAAGGATTGGAGAGATCGAAAAAGAGATCGAAAAAGAGCTCATAAAAAAGTTTGTAGAGAGAAAAAAAGGAAGAAAGAGTGCGAGAGAGAGAAACACAATTTAATAAAATACATTGTATTGTTATATATTGCTATAAATGGTAATAATTAAAGAGTATATGTAAAATAAGTAATTATTTTTAAAAAGGGATCCACTCAAGTAATTAACCCTAATTTGATTATGTTGATCTAATTCATAACATGTTATATAGGATATTCATTGTTTTCTTTTCTGACTGCGTGAAACGTGGACAATTTCACTAGTTATAATAATATAGATAAATTATATGTAATTATATTTTTGAATACAATTTTCAGTATTTTGATATTTTTTAAAATAAAAATACCAAAAGAATTTGAAAATACACATCAAATTAATATGGAAACTACACTAAAAGAAATTTTTTTTTTTTTATTAGATGACAAATAAAACCGCAGATAGTATGCGGGAAGGTGTAGCAGGGAAAACGTGAGATCTCAGAATTTTCTTCCCCTGCTTTTTTTGCGGATTATTGAGATTTCTCCATTGATACTCTTCTCAACAATAATAATATTAGACACCGTTTTGCCGCTTGGACATTTTACTAGCATCTAGATCTGCAGTTCCCCACTGCTTCATCCATATTACTTCTCAGGTCAGCCTTTTAATACTTTCCAATTTTATCTAAAGGATGCTTTCTTCATACGTTTTTGCTCGTTTTTCTGTGTTAGTGCATTGGTAATTTAGCTCTGTTGAGGTCGGTGCAATTTTAGTTAATCGTACGATCTGGTTGATACTGTAATCTGCACCTGTTTAATTTCTTTGCAGCACAACTGTTGAAGTAAGCCTAAATTCTCTTCTCGAATTTTCAAAAATTTCATTTTCTTTGCGAAACTGGTGATAAACCTCAACTACCATCGGGTTTCCAGTAGCTCATTGGAAAAAAAATAAAATGGAGGAGGGGGCAATTTCCTTTGTGCTTGTGGAAACTAAAGCTACATTGGTGTGATCAATGTGAGATGGTGATACAGAGATAGTTTATTATGATGTTTTGAATCTTTTACTAGCTTCCGTTTAATCAAATTAGCACGGTGGATCTTGCTATGACACTTTTATTTACTTGCCAGAATTTGGCATTCAAATTAGGTTTTTTTGTTTTGTTGATATTAGGAGCTTTTGAAGCCAATGTTTGTGTCTTTTTTATCTTGATTCTTTAATTTCAATGCTGAGTTACGTGATCCATATTAGTGGATTATTTATTTTGTGTTTTGTAATTGTTACTTATTGCAGTTGATGGATGAAACAGTTTAATCCCTACTTCTCAGAAGCAGAAGCGGAAATAATGGAGGGAGATATTAGTAGTGGGGCTGCAGATAATCACACGGAAGATGCTACCAAAACGGAGGCACAGTTCAATAGCTTCAATATTGAGAGTGATCATGTAAAAGATAACGGAATTTGTGATAGTCACGAACATACCGGTGATAGCCATGATGATCTTGTACAAATGCTCGTAGAACTTAATTTCCAGAATGAATATCTGAAATCTCAGATTGTGGGATGGCAAAGCATCAACATCTATTCTGATGACTCTGGTCAACAAATTAAAACGGCTGCACATGAAAATGTGGCAGGTGATAATTCAGAAGACCTTAATGAGAAGATCAAATCTTTGAATAGAGAAATTTTAGAGGAAAAGCAAACACGAGGTGCTGCAGAGGTAGCACTAAAGCATCTTCAAACTCTATACTTAGAAGCTGACACAAAGGCCCAAGAGTTGTCTGTCAAAGTTGCTGAAGGTTGTGATTTGCTTTGACTTCCATTTTCTTCTTCATGTTTGTTGAATTTAACATCAAATATAGAACTGGGGTTTTATGATAAGTTCTAAAAGTGTGGTGATGTACTTCCATTGTTAGTTGCAGATTTTTTGGTTTTCCTTTTTTAGTTTCAGTTGATAAAGAAGATATGCTATTCTGAAGTCTATAAATGGTTTGTTTGAATAGTACAACATAAGATGGATCAGGAAATAAAAGAACGTGATGAGAAGTACTCAGAGCTAGACTCGAAGTTCAACAGACTTCACAAACGGGCAAAGCAGCGTATTCAAGAGGTGCAAAAGGTAAATTCTGAGACTATCCTCTTTTATTTGATAAGTCTGATGTCTTTCATGAATTTTTCATCATAACTTGGTCAACTTTACAAAAGGTGTTTTACTTCTACAAAACCTTCCGAGTTCTAGCAAAACTTTCTATAGATAATAATATATTCTACAACAACAAATGAAACTGGAGAGAACTTTTGATTATAGATGGTTTTCATCTCCTTCAAATTTTACAACTCTTTTCTTTCTGAATCGTCCGAAGATGCAAACGAGGCTTCACTTCCATTAATCTTTCTTCCTTATATCCATCTCCATTGCCCTTCAGCTTCTTGTTGCTTTTGCACTAGGAGTCGCCCATGATATATTGAATAGGGAGTACCATGGACTGTAACTATGACATGAAACTACCTGCTAAAATAGACTTGAAAACCTTTTTATTATCTTAATGTCCAAATGTAGTTCCTGTTTGTATAGAGGATTGGGTGTCTTTTGGTGAGGACCATATTTTGTAGGTTTTTCCTTTGCTGGTATACCACTTGTATACATCCATGTTGACCTTGTTATTATCAATAAAATCTGTTACTTGATAAAAAAGATGCCATTAAATTTGAAAATTAAGATAAAAATGTGGTGGACATATTCAAGTTGTACATTAATTGTTTACAATTTTTTTTATTTTTAAAGTAAGAATCACGATAATTAACTATTTTTTGTTGCAATTCTGTTTCTTTAGGAAAAAGATGATCTTGAGGCCCAGTTTCGTGATGTCAATGAGAAATCTGAGCGCGCGTCCTCTCAATTATCTGCATTGCAGCAAGAGTTGGAACGCAGTAGACAACACGCTCAGGAGGCACTGAAAGCAATGGATTTGGATAGGCAACAGTTAAGAAGTACAAACAACAAGTATGTCCTCCTTGTGAACTTAGTTGACACTGCTCCTCCACAAGTGATTTTGATGGATTATCTGTTTATTATTTGGATTAGATTTGAAGAAAAAGAAAAAAGAACACAAAGAGATATCATCAGAGCTACCTGTCGAACAACTTCTTGAGCTACAACATTACCCCTTGAGATCTTCAAGTGTCCATATACTAAATGAGAAAATAACCTTTTAACATAATCACCTAGCATTTTGTCAATTTGTCTCATCTTTTTCACGTTGGAATCGCTCGCAGTAATGATAGAATATGTTTTTTCTCTTTTTTGACGGAAGTCAAGTCTTTATTCAATAGTTGCATCAGGCTTTGGAATTGTCAATTTTGTTTAGATACCAAGCTAGTTCATGCCAACTGGTCCCAGATGTTCTATCAATTTTGTTATATCAATAAATTCAGTATTGCTTTTCTAAATGTGAAATTTTCTAGTCATAAGATGCTTTCTATCATTATTTATTTTCAGTACACAAATTTGTTGATTTTTAGGCTCAGAGACAACATTGAAGAGCTGCGCCGTTCCTTGGCACCAAAAGAGAATGCTCTGGAGGCATCACAACAGGCACTGCTAGAGAAAGAGCAGGTGTGCAACTGTGAGAAAGTTCACATATTGTATCAAGTTAAATGCCTATAATCAGATAGTGTCGATTGTTTAATGGCTTCCTGAGTCAATCTTATGTCCTTACCTGCCTTCCAAGTATTTCTTAAATCCTTTTGGTATTTGTATTCAAGTTTATGTACATAGGTGGTGAAACTCTAAGTTGAAGCAGGAATATACGCTGCCACATGGGCACTCCCACCTGACGCGCACACACCCGGTGAAAAAAAAGGCAGAAAAGAAGAATTAGTTGAAAGTTTTCATACTAGTAAATAGACAAGTAGATCTCCAAGAACCCATTAAAAAATAGAGCAAGTTGATTTGGCAGTCTGGCATTTGTAACTGATCTCTCCCTCCTTACTTTTTTTCTTTTGTAAGAAAATTGTTGGTAAGTTAACTATTCAGTTTTTTTGTTCCCTAGCAAAAGGGCATCTTTAAAGCTCTTTTAATTTGTAAAAAGATTTGTCTAAGGAGACATTGCTAGGAGAGTACCATTTGTCAGCTGCGGCTCTAAGATGGTGCCCGAGAAAGCTTGTTTTGAGCATCTTTAAAGCTCTTTTAATTTGTAAAAAGATTTGTCTAAGGAGACATTGCTAGGAGAGTACCATTTGTCAGCTGCGGCTCTAAGATGGTGCCCGAGAAAGCTTGTTTTGAGCATCTTTAAAGCTCTTTTAATTTGTAAAAAGATTTGTCTAAGGAGACATTGCTAGGAGAGTACCATTTGTCAGCTGCGGCTCTAAGATGGTGCCCGAGAAAGCTTGTTTTGAGCATCTTTAAAGCTCTTTTAATTTGTAAAAAGATTTGTCTAAGGAGACATTGCTAGGAGAGTATCATTTGTCAGCTGCGGCTTTAAGATGGTGCCTGAGAAAGCTTGTTTTGAGAAGAGAGGCAAGATGAAAAATAAAAAAACACAATTTAAGAAAAAAAATTAACTATAAAAAATAAAGCAGTGGACTGCAAATAACTGAAATTTGTGAGATAATTCTCATGTCAATCAAGTTAAGAACTGTTTTAAATCTCTAAATAAGCAATTTTAAGTTTCTAATTCAGATACTTGCTGGTTTACATATACTAAATTCTAGTTTTATGTACTTATTCACTAAAATATTCTTGCATAATGTTTTTTAAAAAAAAAAAACAAATTTGTGCATCACTTTATCATCAATATTTATCATTTTACTCACTTCAAGATAGAGCCCGTGGGTAGTCATGTTAGCTAGCCAGCTTATTAGTTTCTGATTTTAGTGTTGTTCCCTTGTGTCATTACAGATAAATGTATTTAATTCTTTTGAGATCTAGACAGTGTTAATGATAATTGTTCTCATTTGAACAAGATATCCTGTAAAAAGAATCCATTTCCCAGGTTACTCTTTTAGTATTTCCTTACTTATTGCACTCTTCATGTGTGGTGACGTTTTATGATTTCTTGTGTTTTACATTTAGTCATCTAAAATAGATTGCCAGCTGCCTAGTAGGGTTCAGATTCAAATTAGTGTAAATCTCTGCACTTCAAGTGTAGATGGAGTGGATAGAGTTTTATTCCAGAAGCAAAGACACATTTTATCTTTTAAATGGACTTGTGCGCTGTCTCGCTTTTAAATGGATAAGATTAAATAGAAGCAAATCAAGGTCTACAGAGATGCTTATTGTATTTTTCAAGGAGAAGTAGAAGATAATTTGAGGACCAGGAATCCTATGTTGACAGAAAAGGCTAGAAATAAAATGGTTGTTCAATTATGAAACCCAGGATATGTGTAAAGGTTCATGGCCTATTGTGGGTATATTTGGCCTATGTCTAAGTTCTCTCCTGATACACCTCCTGAACTTAGAGGATCTTTGCTGAACCTTGGTTTTGCAGAAGTTAGAAGAGATGCAAGCATTGCTGCAGGCAGCAGATGAGAAGAGACAAGCTTCAATTGAAGACCTCTCTTCAAAGCATCAGAAGGTACAAAGGCAGTATTACTGTTTCCCTGGTGCTTTAGCTTCCTTCTTTAGTTCTGAATGGTTAATATCTTAAATAAATTCCTCTTTTACATCAGCAAAAAGAGAGTCTGGAAGCCCAAATTGCTGAGGCATTGGCTGAAAGAAGCAAAGCAGCTGAAACAATCTCATCTCTGCGGGTAATGATTCTATTCCTAATTTGTACACAGAGATGGAAGAATGCAAGAGATATAAAACAACTTCATCTTGCTCATATATATTTTGGTAATTTAATGAGGTATAGATGATCTGAAATATGACATTTAATGAGATTTATATTTCTTGCTCAGTGGATTGTTGGTTCCACAACATTCTCAGGATCCTGTCTATTATGTATTAGTTGTTCAATTTTGTATCTTCTGGATATTTGGAGTTCTGATCGTGTGATGTTCCTTGTAGACTCTGGTTGCAGAGAAGGAGTCTAAGATTGCAGAGATGGATGCAGCTTCCACTGGTGAAGCAGCAAGACTTAGAGCTGCTGTTGAAACAGTTAAAGGAGACATTATTCATCTGAAAAGTGAACACGTATGAGCTAACACTTTTTCAATTTGACCTCAAAAGTCATTCAGAATTGATTCTTTTCGGTGCATGTCAGTCATTCCAACATATATTATTCCAAGACTATAAGTTGCTAAAGTTCCGCTCCTTTTTTGAGATTGCCAATTTGAAAAGGAAGTTTCTGCTTCACTTGCAGTCAAGCACCAGATCACAGGCTTAGTTGTTGGGAATCCTAAATTATACTTGTTACTCTCTGCTAACCAATATGTCTTTACCAACGCATGCCTTTTTAATTGAGTAGAGGTAAAAGTGGTGGATGAAAGTTCAAAATGCTAATCTTTTAAAGAATAATGTTGCAGTTGCTCCTTAGCAGTCATCTTAATCTTGATACAAGAGCCAGTTTGGGAACATAATTAAATATGTCCTGGGAATTGCCCTTTTGATTAACAATTTGATGTGTCCCCATAAGGGTTAATTCTCAATCTCCCGTGATGTAGTCTTTCATAGCAATATTTGATCATATGCCCACTATAACTTGTGGTTTGCTCAAGTGTTTTGTGTAATGGAGCAAATAGCTGCTCTAATTAATTTGGCATAACCATTTTCTAAATGATTTATTCTTGTCTCTGGTAAGATGTTTAATCTGCTTTGTTTGGTTCTTACTTCTGTAATGTTTTGATGCGTTTAGGAGAAAGAAAAAGAGAGTTGGGAAACCACCTGCCATTCACTCAGAACAAAGCTGGAGATTGCTGAGAGTAACTGCATCCGTGCCGAGATTGAAGCAGCCAAATTTAGAAGTATAATTCTGTATACTGGTTAGTTACCTTGTTTAGGAGATGAATTTGGAGCTCATACTTGTTTTGACATTGTAGGTCAACTGGAGTCACAGTTATCTGCTCAGTCTCAGGTGTTAAACTCAAAAGAGGCTGAATTGATGGCGGCCAAAGAAGAGGTGATTCTAATCTCTTATTTTTCTTACCTGTATTTCTCCTCTCACAAATGTTTAGGTCCCGTTCGTTTTTATAAGATTATGATGTCTAAATCATATACACATCTAGATATTAAATATTGTATCTAGATCTGAGCGCTGAAAAACTAACATTGTTTTTTAAGCATCTGAATGTTGATAATTTATCTTTATTTAAAAACTAATAAATATAGAATTTCAAGTAAATTACTACGAATAAATTTTTATCCACAAAATGTTGGAAAATGTTTATTAACAGGGAGTTAAATAAATTGTTTATTTGATGAATCACACTCTAAAAAAACTAGAAAGAAAGGTGATGATCGGCAACAGTAGTTGTAAGGTGGTGGTGGCCATGATTGTATGGGGGAGGTTGCCTATGATGGTTGTGCAATGGTGTCTGGTTTTGGTCAGATAGAAGTTAGTGGTAGAGGTGGTTGGTATTGGTGGTTTTGCGAAGGAGGCGGTTAGTGGTGGTGACTAGTTGTGATGGTGCTTGGTGATTGTGGTGGTGACTGGCTATGGTGGTGGAGGTGGTTGGTTAGTGGCATTAGTTGACTGTTGTGGAGATGGTTGGTCGGTGGTATCAATGCATCTAGAATTTTTATTGATGTCTAGATACCGAGATCCTCCTGAGGTGACAGATTAATTGAATATTGGCATCCTCCCAACCTCTTGGCAAAAAAATTATATATCAATTGGATCTTATGCACTTTTCTTAATTTCTTCTTGAAATATGTGCACCAATTGCATATTTGACATTTTACTAAAAGAATCATTTGAAGCGAGAAAGGAAACAAAGAATCTGCAAGAGGTACATATATTTTGTTCGCCTTGACAGTATAGTATTTACTGATTTAAAGTTATTGAGAATTCAGGTAAAGATTTTTCTTCCAGTTGCTAGACTATGCAATGATAGAATCAGGCAATTTTAGGATGTTGAATGGCTCTTTTTAAGATGAATCTAGGATGCTGAATAGCGTGTCATTGACTTTAATTATTCCTTAAGAGTTTGGTACTAGGGAGTTTGTTGCATGAAAAGTGGCTAATATTAATTATGGGAAAGTAGCAGCGAAGGTTGACACAAATGTTCTTTGTTTTATGTATCTCATGATTTCCTCTTCTATGGTAACTTGCAGATCAATCGCACTCAAAGTGAATTTTCATCTTACAAGGCTCGTGCTCACGCACTTCTTCAGCGAAAGGATGCTGAATTGGCTGCTGCTAGAGACAGCGAACAACTTAAAGCACTGGAGGAAGCATTGAAGGTACATGCTTCCGGGTGTAACTAGTGAAATGCTTTGGCTTAACAGTTTAACATTAAGGTCATTTAATTGTTGCTAAGACATTAAAAAATTTGCACTTTCAGGAAGTGGAGAAAGAGGTAATGTCAGTCTCTTCTGAAAGGGATAAAGCCCTTCAAGATCTAAAGAACACTTTAGTTAATCATGAGAAGGAACTTTCAGACAGGTAATCTGAGTTTCATGACTTGTTCGATGTCCACCTGAACGCAAATTATACACAGTTTATTTTTGGGGTGCTTTTTCACACATTATACTCACAAACATTGACATGGACACACTCTTAAGTTCATTTACACCCTCGGGTAAAATAGTTTTAAATCTAATTTGTAGTAGTAGAGACTTTTTACAGATTTGATTTAGCTTCTTATTTGCTGAAAGAGAATGAATTGACACACTTCTCCATTAAATCATTTCCAGAGATGACGCTCTTCGTGCTACAGAGCAACGGATCAGAAGCATGGAAATGAAGCTCAAGTCTGCTTTTTCTGCCCACCAAAAAGAGAAGGAAGCATGGGAAATAAGCCTTCAAAATGTAGAAGAAACATGGCGATGTAATTTTTTAGGATGATATAATAATCAGCTTTCTATTTATGAATTGCCATTTATTCAGCTTCCAAATGGAAAATTAATTTTAGATACTGTTTTGCAGTGAAATGTGATGCATTTAAAGCAGAGAGTGTGGTTACCTCTGGTGATAATGTTCAAAAAGAACTAGATGACCTCAAACAAAGCTGCAAAAAACTGAAGGTGTGATTTATAATCATCAGTATGATCATAACACTTTTTAGTTTGGTGACACCGAGTTCTTTAACTTGTAGGAAGAGCTTGATTCTTTTCGTGACCTTGCTGATAAGATGATTGAGGAGAAGGACAATGAAATCTCTAGACTTCTAGATGATAACGAGAACCTTCGCCACAAACTGCAGTCTGAATTTTTTGTAAGTGTGGAGCAGTCTCCAATCACCTATTCATACTGGTCATTCATGAATCTGCTTGAGCAATGCACCTATTTAACATGTGTATTTAAGCATTCTTTTAAAATTGTGATTTTTCTTCTGCAAATATCAGGCCGATCACAATGGCAATTCCAATACAGGTATGAAGATCTTCAGCACCTTTTAGCTCATTCTACAGTTTAAAATAATATTCTTTAATAGCTGCTTCAGTGACTAATATTGCTCTTTGAAATGATTGTACAGTAAATGACAAGCAGGATCCTCTGAATTCGACTACCTCAGATGCTGATCAGCAGATTCTAGTATGGACAATTTTCTAGTTACATTACTGTGCAATATTTTCATCAGTTACTGCAAAGGGGAAAAAAGAAACCAAAAGTGAGACAGAGATTAGTATAAGTGGCAACAGTTTAAAGTCCAACCCAAACATGGTCTGACATGCTTTATGCTTTATACATGTCCTTTATCGCCCTAAATATACACCATCGGGACACCTTTAGCCTCCAAACGCCTCCAGAGAACATCCCTCGGGACTTTGTCATAGGCCTTTTCAAGGTCAATGAACGCCATATGAAGGTCCCTCTTCCTTTCCCTATACTTCTCCACCAATCTCCGCACAAGGTGGATGGCTTCAGTAGTCGAAAGCCCCGGCATGAACCCAAATTGATTCTCAGAAATGGACACTCGTTTCCTCACCCTCATCTCCTCTACTCTCTCCCAAACCTTCATAGTGTGGCTTAACAATTCGATACCCCTGTAATTGTTATAGTTTGGATATCACCCTTGTTCTTGTACAATGGAACCATTGTACTCCACCTCCACTTGTCGGGCATTTTTCCCGTCTTAAAAATAGCATTAAACAACCCAGTCAACCACTCCATACCTGCCTTATCTGTTATATATATGAAAGAAAAAAAAAAAGTAGTATTTGAAGTTAAGTCGAAAAAGAATATTTGGAAATTGAAGTTGTCTCTGGACATGCATTTAACTTGGGAAAAAGTTGAAATTTTGTGAATGGATATGGGTTTTCACTTAAAATTTAAAAAACTCAACTTCAATTTTTTTTCCAGAAAATCAGTCCAATGTATAACCAAACAGTGTTTTGGAAAAAAATAATTAAAAAAAGGAAAAATAATCTGTGGACAAACGGCTCCTTAGTTAAGAACATTAGTTTTTAGCATTCAGAGACTCCATTTCTGTCTCACTAGTCAATGCCACTACTTAAAACCTCTTGATGCTTCAGGTTTTGGCGAGACAACAAGCACAAAGAGAAGAAGAGCTTGCTCAGTCACAACGTCACATTCTAGCCCTTCAAGTAAGTTATTCGCTCCGAGAACATCAATATTCTTAAGAGATAGTTCCCTCATTAGAGTCTGATGTCTTGATTTAGGAGGAGATAGAAGAGCTCGAACATGAAAATCGTCTCCACAGCCAGCAGGTATGTCTTTAAATAGAAGTCATGCGTCTGTCATGGCTAATTCTCTCCTTTCTTGGGGACTGGAAGGTGGCTTGAGTTGTTTAGTCATGGGCATAATGTTTGAGTGGGCTTAGGCAGCTGGTTCTTGGCTTAGTCAATCATATGCTTTGCTGTCCTTTTACTTGGACTTCTTCTGATTTGGATTCCCTTATAAGTTTGCCTTAATGAGTGCAGGAAGCTAAGTTGAAAGAGGAGCTTAGGAACATGGATAGATCACAGAAGAGGGAAGGGGTAGATCTGACGTATCTTAAGAATGTCATTTTAAAACTTCTCGAGACAGGTAACTTTTCAGTGTTGCAGTGAAAAGGTTTAAAATGTGTTCCCTGTAAAAGCAGAATTTTTTTAGTTGAACTAATTGCTTTCATAGGTAATTATTTACATCATAATTTGCTTGTGATAAATATTTCACAGGTGAAGTGGAGGCTCTATTACCTGTGGTTGCAATGCTTCTTCAGTTCAGCCCTGAGGAGGTGATGCTCTTGTTTCCAGTAGTTAACTACTATTTTCATTTCTAAAATATCGGTGATGGTTTATGACAATATGTCTCAGTAATATTCATGAATCTATTAGGCCTACTCCGTTAAAATAAATACATTAAGACTTATTGTGACTTGGTACCTTTTAGCTCATATGGTATGTATTTCCACTGCAGGTATAGAGAACTTAATTCTGATAATCATCTTATTTTGCTATTAATTGCAAAATCTGGTTCTATCAAATGATTAGAAATTGAAAATGTGCTATAACTTGATTAGGTTTCAAATAAATTTAATTGGAAGGCATATGCAGACAAACCTTTTTGTATTTATCGTTCTCCTGCTGATATTTACTGTGTTGATTATCATATATCAATAGTGAGTAAATCTACAGGAGTGTAATATAGCCTGAAAACCTCATGAGTTTACTCATGCATTTGCAGATGCGGAAGTGCCAACAAGCCTATCGCTCCTCTATAGAAGCTCAAGCCAGCCCAGCAAAAGATACATCAGGATCTGGGAGCTCACTATTTTCTAGATTCTCATTTTCTTAACAGCCAATGAGGGCAGCAGAGATGCTTCCCAAATGTTGTCTAATCCAGCTTCAGTAGATTGGATAGTCTGGAGCAGACGTGGAAGGAGAGATACAGTAGAGGAATTTTTTGTGTTCTTATGTAATTAACAAAGAAATGCCTTGTGCAAAGAATTTTCTTTTTGTTGTATAGAAGTGATGCAAAAGAAGAACAAAACACAAGCATGAGTAGGCATCCCTTGTCGTTCTTCACATGATATGTATACCAAAGGTATTTCGTTCTTCCTTTTTTTTTTTTTTTGTTTAATTGGGTGTAGAGAAAGGAGGAAGAGCACATTTTTTAGAAATTGTAAAATTTTGGTAGTAAATATCGCGCAAGGAAATCAATTGAACTGATGACTTCCCTAGAACTTCAATACGGTGAAGCTTATTAAAAATAATATCTTTACAAAGATATATATTTACCATATTTTGAGAAGAGCCACTACCTTCTTAACTTCTTCGTGATTAAGTTTTTGGTTTCCCAAAATCTCAGAGGAAAAAGGAAAAACGATGAATCCCCAATAATTATACTAGTTAAATAGAAAAGGAACTTGAAAATTTTCATCCAGCATCTATAGTTGGAATTTTAAAGTTGAATTGTAATAGATGTGATATATATTAAATAGCCCTAGACTAAAAAATTAGAGTACAATCGTATGTTATACATAATTTGATAATACGATGTCTTTAGCCAGGCAGTAAACATGCCACTTGATGAGATGCAATGTACCTTCCATTGCTGTGATTGGCAACCAAGTAGTCTTACTTACCCCTTGGCAGTTTCCATCAACATTGCTCACAATGTCTTTTTTTATATCGACACTAAAGGCAAGGGAAGTTGGTCTTGAGTTGTTAGTATTTAAATATCTAAAATCAGGAAGATGCAAACAACTTTGTTTGAACTTGTAGACTACATCTTAAAAAATGAAGCATTGACAATAGCACGTCACTAGTAAAGTTTACATCACTGTCTAGTGTACTAGTTGAGGTTGGTGAGATAGACAACGATTGGTACTTTTGTTATTAGTATTTGACAAATAAGTTTTACTAATATGAATTAGAATATTAAACTTCCAATACACTATTTAATGATGGTTCACTTTAAGAGGCTGAGGTTTCTAACTTATTCCACCAATATACATTTATCTATTTCTTTTATTTTTTAAAAAGTAGTGCTAAGTTCTGAAACACATAATTTGTCGTTATTCTCTTTTACACGCCCACCCGACTAAAACAAATGATTTTTTTTGGAGGTGTGGCACTATGCAACAAGTTACAAGTCAAACAGAGTAGAAAACAGGGGAATCAAGGATGTGATGTTCTCTTTCATGATTCTGTAACATCAACAAATAACATGCAAGAAGAAATTTCAGCCTACTTATTCAACCATATTGTAATTTTTCCTCATAAAATGAAGTGAGTGCTGCTCAACAATGAACCCAAAAATCAAATTGAAAATACTTTTTCATTAAACTTCTAATAGGACTAAGTAATAGTTTCCATATTTTAAAAAAAACTCCTAGAAGTACACAAGAATCAATAGGACCAACACATACTCAAGTGTTGTCATTCACTCTCTCTCAACTCAAATAAACCACCAGAACATAAAGGCACAAAAAAGAAAATTATAAAGGGTTGCAAATATTAAAAGCCAAAAGCATAGAAGAAAAATACTAGTATAACCAGAACAAGATAGTTTTAACCATGCTTAGCTTGGAACTCCTTCATGAAAGCTACCAACTTTTCAACTCCAGCCAAAGGCATAGCATTGTATATTGAAGCCCTCATTCCACCAACAGACCTATGTCCCTTTAGCTGCACCATCTTCTCACCAGCAGCTGTCTTCACAAATTCAGCTTCCAATTCTGGTTTAGCCAATGTAAATGGCACATTCATCAAAGACCTCACTGATTTCTCAACTGGGCACCTGTAAAATCCATTGCTAGAATCAATAGCATCATACAAAATCTGAGCTTTCTTCTGATTCTTCTTCTCAACCTCTACTAATCCACCTTGATCCAACAGATCTTCAAATACAAGCCCACACATGTAAATCCCATAACAAGGGGGTGTGTTATACAATGAATTGTTCTCAGCATGGATCTTGTAATCCAACATCACAGGTGTACTTTCCTGTGCATTTCCAATCAAATCTTTCCTTATAATCACAATGGTAACTCCAGATGGACCTACATTTTTCTGTGCACCAGCGTAAATGATACCAAATTTAGAAACATCTACTGGTTTTGAACAGAAATTGGAGGACATATCAGCAACAAGAATGGTTTTCTCGTTAAGGGGTGTTGGGTAATTCTTGAATTCAACCCCATGAATAGTTTCATTGGCGCATATATGCAAATACTTGGCATCTGGGTTTTGTACCAACGAATCAAAATTCGGGATCTTGGTGTATTTTTCCGATTTGCCACTCCAAATGACATTGGGTTTGCTGTATTTAGCTGCTTCTTTGTAAGCCTTGTCACCCCATGAACCGGTGACGATGTAATCAACGGCGTCGTCCGGTGAGCAGATATTGAGAGGAATGGCGGCGAATTGGGTGGTGGCCCCACCTTGAAGGAAAAGAACGGCGTATTCATCAGAGATATTAAGAAGGGTTCTCAGATCTGATTCTGCTTTTTGAATAATGGAAAGGAATTCTTTGCCACGGTGGCTCATTTCCATAACGGACATGCCAGAGCCCCGCCAGTTAACGAGGTCGGCTTGGGCTTTTTGGAGGACATTTTCCGGGAGGGTGGCGGGTCCGGCAGCGAAGTTGAAGACCCGATCTGAGGAGGTGGAAGGGGGTGTTTGGAGGGGGGTGGTAGTTGTGGAGGCGGCGGCTGAGCAGGAAATGGACATAGATTTGTATGTAGAGGTTAGGGTGGTGGTGGGGTGGACATGGGTGGAGGGGAAGGCGGCGATATGGGTGGCGGATTTGAGGGTTTGGTAGTTCTGGCGGGTGGTTTTGTTGTTAAGGAGGAAAGATTGGGTGGTGGCAGCTGACATAGCCATGGCTGCAGATTGTTTGTTTGCCTTTTTCTTCCCTTTAGAGACTCTGTGTGTAGAGAGGGTTGGGCGATGCAGGGAAAAAAGGAGAAGTTGGTGTGTTATTTATACAGCAGTACTAGGGAAATGTGGAAAATTTGACACACATGGTCGTTTGCTAGTCGGATAAAAAATAAATTATTCATGTATTTTATTTTTGTGTGATTTACGAATATTTGGTAGACACTAGACAGGCAAGAAATAAGTCATTTAATTGACAATTTTAAAACTCACATAACTAATACATTATACATATATAAGTTGTGAGAAAATCTATAAATTATTGTAGTTATATGAATTTCTATATTATCAACCAAACATCCTAGTTATATGAAAATTAATACATGAATAACTACCAAACGATTCATAACTGCATAACTCTAATAACCTATCAAACTATCTCTAAGGGTGTGTTTGGTACAAAGTGAAATGTTTTATATGAAAATATTTTTTATTATTTATTTCTTGTATTTGATATCTCCTTCGTTCGACAATAAGTGACGTTTTAGTCCTTTCATTTTGTATCAAATTAAGTCGCGATTGATCTTATCCTTTCAAAAATATCCTTGTTTACATAACAAAGATTAATTATAATATTTTTTCTTTAATTAAGGATAAGTTGTAAAAATATATTTTTATTGTTTAGGATTGAGTAGTTTTTTAAGAGGTGTATTCAAGCTAAAAGTACTAATCATTTTGAAACAGAATAAGTACACAGGTAGAAAATATTATTTTAAAAAAAATTACTAGTGAATAATTGAGGCAAACACCATGTGTATGGAGGTAAAGTAGTGTAGTGGGAATGTGGGATATAGTAGGGTGATTTGGAGGGTGTAGAGGAGATGTAAATTTATTTTAAAGTAAAAAAACATATTTTTTAAAATCTTTGAATAACTATGAAAGAAAATAATTAAAAGACCAAACACATCCTATAGTGAGTCCCCACCCCCGAAATCAAACTAACATAGTCAACTAATGCTCCTATAAAGTAGATTCGGGGTTCTTATTTAGTACTCCCTCCGTCCCTATTTACTTGTTCATATTTCCTTTTTTAATTGTCCCTATTTAGTTGTCCATTTTGACAAATCAAGAAAGGACAACAAATTTTTTCCTATTATACCCTTATTTACACTTCTTGAAAATTGTAAAAGTGTATGTTGTTTCCCTCCAATTTATTTCACTTGAATTCAAATAAGTGGTTGTAATTTTGAAGTGAAAAGTTGTCATAAGGGTAAAATTGTAACTTTACTGTGCTAATCATTGTTGCCTTAATCTGTGTGCCATTTCTAAAGTGGACAACTAAAAAGGGACGGAGGGAGTAATTATTGAATAGAAGATTCCCACTAATATTATTATATTATTAATTTTAGTAATACATTCGATTTTTTGAATAACTAGATCTAATTATATGCTTCTAAATATAAATCAAGTAATGTATTTTACTCTGCTAAAACTTATCAAATTTTGTTCAAATATGTATAATTAGTCCAATTGGTCAAATTTTAGATTTGTTAAATACATTGCTGAGCCGACTTCTATACAACCAAGTTAAATTATTTAGAATTTTGGATTAATTTGGCACATTTAGGACTTTACGTAACTTAAATTGATTAGCAAGAACTTAACAAAACATGATTTTTTTTTTCCCTCCCTAAGTTGATTCAACTCATTTTGACTTAAATTAAATTATGAATCCATTTATAACCTGTCCAAATGTTAGTAATAAGAGCATTAGCCAAGCAACAAAAGTGCTTTGTTGTCCG
>NW_006238946.1:2050280-2110545 GCF_000226075.1 Solanum tuberosum
CCAACCCCCCAAAAAAAACAATGTCATTTACTTATTTACTTTATGATACATTTCTTAAAAAATTATATGCCTTGTTTATCAAGATTAAGAATGGAGGAATTTTTTGAAATTTTATAGTAATATTTATATATATTTTAAAATAATTTAACAATAAAAAGGGGAAAACTACATTTATTCTATTTTGATTTTGTAAATTGATAAATAATTTAAGAAAAAACTTTTTTTAATAATGTAGATAAATAATATGAAACGGAGAGAGTATAACAAATGTATATATAGACTATTTTCGAAACTAAAATATGAAATTTAAAACGGCAGCCGAATTTGAAAAGGTCACTTTAACCCTTTTCACTACCCATTTTAATGCATCATGTTAAGAGGATAAGTAACTGGAGGGCCCCAAAAGGTAGGTGAAATACTTTTTTTTTTATAGATTATTTTATGTTCGTTATTTGTATTGGAGTTTCAATAAAATCTAAATTACACGCTTAAATTCAAAATTTTGATTAATAATGGAACAATCTCACTATTATACTACCAGCCATGTTGGCAAAAGTAGGTGGAATACTTAAATAGTCTTATTAGTGAGGTTGGTAACAAAAGTAGGGACCAATTTTCAGTGAACACTTCTTTATTACGTGAATGCAATCTAAATTATGTGTTAATATGTACTAATTGATTATACGAATTTTTTTTACTATGAAGTAGTGTCGTGCTATTATGACAAGAAAATGTGTTTGGTGTCCATGTATTTGGCATATTAGGTCAAATCGTACCTAGGATTATATTTTTGTGGCAATACGAGATATAATATATGACATGGATTCTTTTACACTAGATAAATTTGAATAAAAAATTTATTTCAATTTTAATTTTTTTTATAGAACTATAAGAGAAAATAAGGATATTTTTATTATTTTTTATTCATGTTAGAAGCTAGGTGCTTTCTTAAATTAAAAAAATAAATCAGTGAGGTTGGTGAATGGTGTCAAGTATAATCTTGGTGGCGAGGCACATTAAGTCAAGGAGCAGTATATTAATAGTAAAACTTTTATTAAACTATCTTTATAAGTGACGTATGAGGGAAAATAATAAAGTTCTATTGATTTGTTAGATTGAACAAGTAAATACAAAAATGAACCAAAGTATAAATGAAATGGTGGGAATTAAAAAAATAAATTAGTATATGGTTAGAAAATGGAATGGAGAGAGAAGAGAAGCGAATTGTGCGTGCTTTTAACATTTCTGCTACCTGAGTTATTAGTGATGAGACTGCTTCACCTTTTAATCAATGATTTCGGATTCAAGCTTCAAATATGGAGAAAATTATATTGAAAGCGTCATCCTCTCTAATGGTTATCTGAATTTAGTCGGTTGGATACAGGATGGAAAAAAAAGAAGAAGACATTTGGTCTCCTTTTCTTTTTAGAATATACTTGACCAAAATACTTGTCCTCCCAAGTATTTGACAGGCATCACAACCCACAAATAGACGCCCATTAAGATTGTTGGACTTTAATATCAGCCCACAAATGGACGCCCGCCCCCTTATGAAAACAGCAATTCCTAGTCTTTTTTGGTTTGTCACACTTGAAGTTCGGTATTCATATTGGAGTCCGACTAAATCCGAATTTATGCTGAAAAGTCTCACATTGAGGGTAAAATGCTTTCTAACAAAGGTGAGGGACTCTAACCCGAGACCTTTGATTAAGAATGAAGGAATGAGTACTTACAACTTCTTCACAATCTTGATGAAAAAACCCAAGAGAGCACAAAGCAAATTCAATAAATAACCAACTCAATAAGCAAAAACCACTCTGAGAAAATTGTGAAAAGTTTTGACTTTTTATTTCTGTTTGTAAATGAAAAACTGTAACTGAAACTGAAAATCCAGGCATGTTCAAATGTTGAACATAGTAAAAGTGCAACAACAATGAACTCTATAAAAAGAAATAATGAAATTCCCCGGGGCAACCACAGTTGCTAAGTTATCTTTTTTCCTATAAATTCTCCATTACCCCAATATATCCCCCAATTGCATATAAAGTTAGTAATAACTGTACATGCCCCTCTTTTCTCCTCTATTGTTGTGTCTGCTGCACAAGAAAATGGGCAGGCTCACACTTGGCTGAATAACCAAATTTCGATATGCTGTATTTCCTATGTACCCCTGTTAGTTTCCCTGTTGCTGCCTTCTGGTGGTAGCCAACAATCGATCTCGAGCACTCCCTAAACAGCAAGAAAAAGAAAGAAATAAGTAATTAAATAAGAAGAGCAAGGTGTTGAGTTGGAAGATTGGAGTTTGTAGACTTACAGAAGTTGATCTTCTGAGTAAGTTGTGTGCACCTCGCACGTCTTGCTCCACTGCTGGACACCGTAGAGTGTGGTCTGAGCTGTATAGATTGCTGCAGCAGCTATGAAGGATGGTGGAAATTTGAGCATTTCATACTCCACAAGGCAAAGCTCAACCAACATGAAAGACAGCAGCTCAAGCTGTTTAAAGCCATGAGTAAAAGTTGGAGAAATATCAATAATGTGTTCATTACATGTAAAAACAAGTATAGTACATTCAGAACTATCAACTACTAACTAACCTTCCTATCACATTGAGCAGCCTTGAGATATCTTCGCATAAATACATATGCAGTTGGGACTGACATATTAAACTGCAGTGTGTTGAGCATCATGTTTTCCTGCATGATATGGAAAAAAACAACGCCTTTAGTTATATACTAAATGTAGAGCAAAGTATACTAATTACAGCTATTATGAGAGACCAGAATTTACCATTTCAAGAACCTCCTTCCTTGTATAGGCTTTGTCCGAAATTAACACCAGATCCTCCACCAGTGGAGCACAAACCTCCTCATACTTGCATGCTAGTAGCATTGCAACTAATCCAACAAGCTGAAGCTTCTTTCTAACAATACCTTGCTTCTCCAAGAACCGGTCAATCAAATTGACTGTCAGGAACAACGTCTCTTCCCTGAGCTCAAACTTGTGATGCACCTGTTGATCAGAATGAGCAAGTATTAATTGCTATACTTTGAAGAAATTTATCAACTTAGAAGAGGGAACATTTACTTTACCTCAATTAGCCAGTCAATCAAGATAGATCGCATTCTCTCGTTGATGTCAACCTGTTGTGCCATATAGTTTGGAGAAGCACAGCTATAAACCTGAATATAATGGACAATGATTTAATCATTCCCAAACACATACATTGACGAGCTTCAACTCATAAACATAGATGCTACCATTTGAAATAAATAAAAGCAACTATAGGATCTATCCTAGTAAAGTTGTATAAACAGTGTAAAAAGGTGTGATATGTTGGATAACTAGTGATTTTTAAAAATTGGTGGACATTCAAATGTATCATACCTTACTAACAAGTGAAACTCACATCAGAAAAAGCTATAAACATTTAATTAAGCAGAAAAATCTTATGAATTAAGGATCTATGCAACTGTTAACTAGTAAGTTACTGAGCTAAACTAACCTCCATTGTTCTGTAGTTAGCAAACAAATCTCCCACATATTCAACAGCTGCAAGATGGTTCTTTGCATCATCACCGTCGATATCTATTACAGCCTCCTCAAAGATATCCTCCATTTCAACCTCCTGAATAATTAATGATGTCTTTAATTGATGTAGTTTGCATAATTTCCCAAAATATAATGATCAGCTCATTAAATTAAAAACATATACATTAATAAACTAAGACAGGATTATTTTTGTTACCATTTGATCCTTGCCCTTTGACACTTTTTCAGTTTGCTCCAAAGACATAGGGACAGGCTTATCATTAGCTGCCTCATTCTCCTCCATATCATCCTCCCAGACACTGAAACTTTCAGCTGCTATCTTAGGTTTCTTGTTTTCCTGTTCAAAAAAATCGAAGATTATTAATGTCCCAAAGTTATTTATAAAAATTTATAAACTATATATCTGAGCGATCAACAAAGGTAAAGTCCAATTCATTAAAAGCTTGTACCTCTGAGCTGTGCTTCTGGGAGCTAGCAATTTGTGCTGCATATTTCCTTCATTGACAAATTAAGTTATATAAGTATCAGTTTATTGAACATCAAATGCAAATTCAAAATAAGCAAAACAAAGATGGAACAACAACAACATACTCAATGTAATCCCACGAGTGGGGCAAAAAACAAATATGGAGCAACATTCTAATATTTTTTAATGTCTAACCTCGTGATGGGTCGATGACCATGAACAGGAAGATTCTTGTCACAGATTCCATTTTCACTGAGAAAAACAAGAAAATCACCAAAATGAGCTAAAGAACTAGTAACAAAAAATGATAAAGACTCAACAAATGGTCAAAGATTCTAATCTAAAAGATTAAAGCTGAAGATTAATTACTCAGATAATCCTCTCTTGTTAACAACACAAGGATATCCCTGACCACCCACTAAATTCTGATTAATCGCGCCCAAAACCCTTCGGTTGCTTCTTGTTTCCACTCCAACAACCTTTCTGGTAGCCATTTCAGCCCCACCTTTCACTTCACAATGACAAGAGAAAAAACAAATCAGAAACTCACTTATCACAAACTAGCAACTTAACACATAAAAAAAAACAACAGGATTTTATACCTTGAACAGCAGATGGCTTAATCAAGGCAGGTTTGTTCTCATCAGTGATTGCCATTTCTTTTTCTTGATTACTAAAACCCCCAAATCAAGAATGAAAAAAAAAATACAATTTTTAACCTTCTTCTTCAGTTACCCTCCACCAAGATTGAATCTTTATCAATCTTGATAACTGAAAAACCCCAACTCAAGAATGAAAAAAAAAACTAGAATCTTTAACCCTCTCCAAGATTGAATCTTGATCAATCTTGATTACTGAAAAAACCCAAATCAAGAATGGAAAAAAATTGAATCTTTAACTCTCTTTTTCAGTTACCCTCCACCAAGATTGAATCTTGATCAATCTTGATTAAGAAGAACCAATGAAGAAACAAGAGAGTTGTGAACAAAAAGTTAAACAAATGGAAAGAGGGGGAAGAAAGATGGAGAATGAGAAAAAAATGGGAATGTGTCTGGTTAAAAATATCAGAAAAAACACAACACAGATAGACAAAATCTCATTCTTATATTCAAATGAAACGGCTAGTAAAAAAAAAAAGGGCCGTTGGATTCAATTAAGCATGACTTTTACAGTCCAGCTAGGTAACAACGGTCACCTAAAAGCTGATTTGTTATGACAAGTAGACGTTGCTTTCAAATTAGTGTAAGAAATTAGTTAGTAGTAGTGTAATAGTGGTATAATCTTAATTAACTTACTATAATTAAATGTTGAACTCATTTAATAATATCTAACTTATTGAGATTTGCACTTTTAGAAGACCCATTCTATACGCTCTTGCCCACTTTTACATTTTTGGGCTTTTTGGGAATAGGGCTCCACTTATTTTGGCTCCTCTTACTAATATAGTTTCAAGAAAATATGATGAAACTTTTTGTGGAATGTGACAAAATATGAACTAATATTGCACTAAATTTTGTGTGTGAAATGACTTGTACCCTTTTCCTTCATTTGTCTATGTTTTAGTGTTAGTTGAAAATGTGCATGTTACTTATGATTAGTTAATTACTTTATCCGTCCATTTTTAATTAATGTTCAGTATTAATTTGACACATTTCTAAAAAATAAAGTGATAAATAAAATGATAATTATATCATTATATGTATTATATCATCCTTTAAAGATAATACGTTTAATATTTTGAAAATGACTTTAGTTAAGAACAGGGGTAAATTAGGAATTAAGTGATAAATTATCTCTTAATTTTTTTAAACTAGATAAGTAAAAATGAATAGTGGGAGCTAGTTAATCTTTGTTGTTCGTAGGCACTTAGTAATTCGTTGAGATGTATTTGTTATTTCAATCTTAATTATGTGTAATACGTTATCTAGTAATTTATGACAACCAAATTATAAACTCAGAGAACTACTTATAGATAAGAAAACCCTATTATACATGATACAATTATTACTGCTTTTGATGATTGCACATGAGACTTACTAAAGACAAACGCATTAACGTTATTAAAAGTGTGTTTATTACTTATTATTGGTTAGTTAACTAATTTTTGCTGTTCGTACATAATAAGAATGATTCGTCAAAATGAATTTAGAATTTCAATCTTAATTATGTATAATAATATGTACTTATAACACTTATGCATTGGATGAATTGCATATAATTATTGACTTACGAAAGACTAGTTAGGTTTTGTCGTTCGTACGTAATTAATCAATGACTCATTAAAATGTATTTATAATTTCAATCTTGATTATGTACAATATGTTATTATCTAGAAATTTATGATAACGTAATTATAAATTCGTGTAACTTTAAAATAAAACAACCCTATGTACAATTATTATGGCATTGAATGAATTACGTAACAAATAGTTTTGAATCATGTTTGATAGGTATATAATGAATTTCTTCATACAAAATCTAGAATTTT
Organism: Solanum tuberosum; assembly: GCF_000226075.1. Taxonomy (NCBI): domain Eukaryota; kingdom Viridiplantae; phylum Streptophyta; class Magnoliopsida; order Solanales; family Solanaceae; genus Solanum; species Solanum tuberosum. Next base: position 2,056,784 of record NW_006238946.1, read on the forward strand.
ATGACAACGTAATTATAAATTTATCAGAATAACTTTTAAATGAGATAATTGTATGACATTAAATAAATTACACAACAAACACTTACTAAAGACAAGTGCATTAATTCAACCATGCTTGATATACAATATTTAAAATTGAATAACCTAATGGAAAATATTTTCTAAGTACTTCAGAGACCTGTTACAAAATATCCGTTAAATTTATGACAATATGGTTCATAACTGATATTAACTTTATTAAATGTGACAACCCATTACAATTGTTACACCACAAAGTTAAATAATGTCAAATTATTTTTCACATTGACTTGAACCATGTTAACGTTATTGAAGTTGGCTTGTAAATTTAATTGAGATAAAATAGATTACTCGTTTATCTGTAAGATTTAATTTTGAAACTAGATTTAATCACACACAAATGTTAACATTGATAGTTGATTATCATGAAGTTAAATAGATTTGCAACCTTGATTGCAAAATTTAGGAATATTAAAGAAGTCGAATAACGTAGCTACGGAATTATAAGGTCAAGCCATGCATGCACAGATAGAAGACAATTTTTTATTTTAAAAAAAAGAATTCATTAGTTAATACTCAATTTGTTTGATTTGATTCGAAGTATGAGGATCAAAGTTACTAATTTTTAATGTAAATTCGGACAAAAGATTTTTATAAAAAAAAAATACATATTTAGAAATAATATAAAGAGTATTGGTTAGAATAATTAATAATTGAAAATACTTAGAAAATATTATGGTCAAACAGATACTATTTGACTCTCCAAATAGTGATTAAGAAAATAAATTTGAATTGCTAAGCATTAATTGAAAAATCAATACAGTAGATACACTATAAAATATAAATTGCTAGAATTTACAAATACTAGCTTTACCAATTCTTAATTCGAAATTCAAATTCCTAGTTTTAACTTTTATAATTGATTTAACAGTAAAGGAGAAAATAAAATTCATATGTTATAAACGAGTAGTTTTTCCCCTTAATCTTATCAGTTAGATATTGCAAAAGTTTTTGCATTAATTGTGTAGGCTGTAGCACAAAGAGTATTTTAAGGCAAGGTTTATGACATTGCCTTTTTAACAAGATATAATTTTAATATTTCAATCGGGAAGTGCTAAATGGCCAGAAAATTTGGTCAGAATTTGCCAGAAAATTTGGCAAGAATTTTGCCAGAAAATTAAAAAACTATAATATTTTTTTATTTTAAAATAAACTGATCTTTTTTTCATTTTTTAATTAAAAGATATTAAAGTTAAAAAGGTAAAAATATTTAAAAATATAAAATATCATTCTGGCCAAATATTGTGGCGAAAAAGATTTTTCCATTTCAATCTACATACAAGGATAATATTTACTACTGGTATTACAAAACAAACATGAAAGAAGTCTCTCTCTCTCAGGCGTTTCTTAATTAACATACACTGAAAAAAATTAATTATTATTTTCACTATCTATTTTGCATGTCATATTTTTTCTTACACCGTCTCTTAAAAAAATATTAACTAAAACTCTAAAAGAACAATATTTACTCTTTAATTTCAATTTAACGCTATTCTCTTTTACAACACTTTAATCTCTCTCCATTTATTGAGAAGTAGTGAAGATGGAAATAAATAATTAGTTATATCTTAATTTTTTAAAATAACAGTTATTTTTAATAAATACGAAAATTAAAATGGATCGGAAAAAGTAAAATGGGTTTATGAGCATAAATATGGAGGTTCATAAACGGAAAGCCATAAACTTTTTGTACTACCGTCGATTGTATTAGTTTAAGAAAAAATCCTTTTAGCGAGAAAATTTAAAATCCTCTTAGCAAAATCACTGTGTGCCTTTTGGTCTGCAAGTGATTTATGAAATTTACTATACATTAGTTACTGTCTTATATGTGTGCATATAATTAGTGTAGCAGGCATGTTCCGACATGCTTTATAATGTCAATTTTTAAAGTGTTATCTCCTCTGCAGGATTGAATTAAAGTTATAATCCAATAATTTTATACCTGAGAATGGGGAAACTTCCTTTCTTCTTTTTTTTTTTAAAAAAAAAATATTTCTCGCTCGATATTTGATATCTAAGTTAAGAATTTAACTAATTTGAATTTGTGTCGAGAAGTTTCACTTTAGAGTATAATGTTCTATCAAAATTCAAAAGTTACTTCATACCCTAATGAGACATCGCGATTTTCAAAAAGTTCAACTTTAGAGTAATGCGCTTTCTATTTCATATTCAAAACTCAAACTCAAAAGAAATACTTGATCCAAGTGAGAAACTTCCTTCCGCTTCCATTATTTTCAGTGAGATGTGAATCCTTTTCATGGTCTCAATTGTACTTTTCCTCTTCTTTTTTTTCTTTTCAAAATGTAATCCTCACCTATCATCTAGTTGTCTTCATTAACTCTAAGAGCCAAATTCTTAAAAACATTTTCTCCGATAGTTATTCCTTACATTGGAAAATTTGAAAAAAAAAAGTGGGGAATAGGTACTGACACAGTCTGAGACATTAAGGACCATGTGTCCAATTTTGTAATCTGTTAAAGGCACGTGAACATTTATTCTACTAGCCTCCGTCCAACAATAGTTATTCACTATTTTGAGATATCCAACAATACTCATCCACTATATGAAATCATTAGATAATTTTACACTTATAGTCATTTCCCTATTACATTATTCAAAACATTGTATTTATTATATTCAAAGGGTGATATAGTAAAATTACCCTTCTATTTATAATTTTTTATGAAGTGTACAAAGTCAATAGTAGACAGCTATTATTGTTGGACAGAGAAAGTAAAAATTATAATGATAAGAGGGGGATAAAATGAAACATTGAAGACAGCTTACCATGAAATGAATGACAAGAAGAGAGAGAAGAGTACTTCAAACATGAAAATGAAACTACTACTAAAATTGAAGCCTACCAATTGATATGTAATGGAGTAATAATACCATGTCACAGTCAAAATATGGCAGTTATGGCACATTCTATTGCCATGTACATGAGATCTAGACACTCCTATGGTTAAAAAAAAAAAGTGTGTGTGTGTGTGTGTAAAAGGGTGGGGGTGTGGGGGGGGGGGGGGGGGGGGGGGGGGCGGTAAACATGGTAAGACACAGCTCTTGCTCCTTTTTTGAAGAGGAGAGGATATGATTTTACAAGATACAGTTAAACTCACCTCCTGAAAAGATCTGAAAGTGTTTGGTTTCCAGCTTTTGGTTTACTCTTCTCATCCGAAGCCAACTTACCTCCCTTCAAATCATGTTTTCTGCTATGTAACGACTCACTCTTTTCCTCCTTCTGTTCTTGTGAGGAATCACGCTTCTCTTTCAGCTTGTGCTGCTTGGTAGTCGCACCATTGTCAACATTGTGTATAAGTTTCAAATGGTTTGCCGAAGTCTGCTGATATTTATTGCCTCCCTTTTGCTCTTTTTTGTGAGACGGCACTGGATGCTTCATTGCTTCAAGCACCATTCTTGTTCCATTCTGTGGCAATTCACTCTGCTCACCCTTACTTTTTTTCTTAGTTACTGCATCCCCGTTATCCAGTTTCTGACTAAGAGATTCATTATCATGCTTCTCAACAGCCTTCTCCTTGGATTGCTTGGCAATAACCGTGTTCAGCTTCTCATCTCTATTATGTTTAATTTCAGAACTTGCATTGGGCTGATTATCATCTTCACACGCGAACTTCCTTTTCTTGAGCTTCACATTTCCATCCATATTTTCCTTCGGAGCATTTTTACTCAATTGAGCATCAACTTTAACCAGGGTATGTTTCATCACTTCACTGCCGGGAATGACCCCAGGAGCTATCGTATCAAGGATGACTTTACCGAGAACAAACCTTGTCTCACGCGTTTGTCCTTTCCCAAGCAGAGTATAATCTATCTCAAAACTATTCCTCCTGGTTTTGAGAGATCTCACATCTCCTATCAGAACGTCAAAAATTACTTCAACGACCTTCCTCATGTTCTTAGATACAAACACCTGAATATAAAATTTCTCATTAAATAGTCAATCAATGTCTACAATAATAATAGAGCAATCACCACTACAGGCTTTAAAAACTATGAACACTTCACCAAGAAATTGACAATTTTTAGACACTGCTGTTGTTCTACTTTATTCAAAGCACGAAGAATCATGACTAAATAGGGATACTGTTGGCAGAGGAGGAGCTTCTACTAAATCACCATCTCTTCAATGTAAAAGCTGAGGTGATTTCCCGATGAATATAATGAGGCCTTTTAGATGTGGAGAGAGTGTGAAGTTTATTCCAAGTGTAACTCGTCCGAAATACCTAGAAAAGTTGAATGAAAGGCATACGTTGAAAATGTAACCAAATAAAGAACACTCTTCGACAAGAGTGGGAAATATGAAGTCGTCTTAATTGCAGGAAATATTATGACTCCACCTTTCTCAACATGTCACCTTTTTGGAATTTATACGAAGCTCGGGGCTTGGAGATTCCCTGTGATGGACTACCCCTTAGATGAGAGGGATAGAAAACCGTGGATAATCTGCTCCCTGTGAATATGGAAAACTAGTTTGCTAAACCAAAAGATGGTCTGATCAGTCAATACTACTTCAGATCCTATGTAAGCAGCAGGGGGTTTAAATCATGGTAAGCGCACTTTTGCAGTGCAATGCACCAGCTTCAAAGAGGTTATAAACGTATTAATGTCAAGGTATAAACAAATGAGGTATTGTGGAAGATAAGGCAAACTGCTTCGACTTTATCTCTGGATAAGTCATCCAACCAGACCACCTGCAGATCTGCAATCTGCGATCCTACCATTACATTATGACCAAATGTAATATGGAATAGCAAGCACCCAAGAGCTAAGAAGGCTTCATTGAAAGCTTTGAAAGAGTGGGAGAAAGGGGGACGCATGAGCGTTGGATAATGAAAAGAAGGTAGAATTGAACTGGACCTAGTGGTCAATGCTTTTTCTTTTATAGGTAGGGTTGGGCAGCAACTCTACTCCTTGAAGTGAAGAATCGAAAGTCGTTGTTCGTTAGACAAGGACCACATGAGTTCAACTCTCAGTGGAGTTAAAAAAAACTAGGTGGTTTCTTTCCATTCGTGTGCCTTGATATGGAGCCAAGAAACCGAAGTAAGCTTACTTACCAAACCAGAGCATGGGGAACCTGGGAACTTGGACATTGCTTCCTGGAGGCTGTCCTTATCAGTCAAAATGTCTAAAGAATTTTGCACTAGCACTGCCAGCTCTGTAACTCTTTCCACAAGCTCATCATCTGATATGGAGCCTTGGGAATCTGAAATTTCAGGTGCATAAATAGATGCAGCATCAGAATGTCTTCTAGCAAAGTTAACACCTTCCTTCCAATTTCCATGGTACAACACAGAAGCAAAAGTCAGGACGACAAATGCCCCTTGAGGATCAGTGATTAGTGCTAGATGAAATGCCAAGAGTGCAACCCTGCTCACATACATCAATCAAAAAGGATAAATATTGTCAAGAATCGTAGTCACTAGAAGCCAATTTCTCAACACTAGCTCAAGCCTGAATCATCCAATAGACTTTCAAAAGGCGATAACACCAGTGAACTGAAAAATAGCAGACAGTTTGATTGCAGAAATCCAGATTATGACTTATGAGCTGCTATGCTGATAGTGAACTATTAACATGACTCCCCAGGTTTCATATGGCTGGATGTAGTCAAAATGCACTATAGAACCATGAAATGCACCAAGCTCAAAATTATAATCAAGCAATGCACAATAATGGTCATGCTATTTTATGCAAATGGTAACAAAAACAATAAGGACCATGCTATTGTCTTCCCCCAGCTTAAATCTACCATCATACTCCCAATAGTGTTGAACATATATGAGTTCTTCAACATTTGAGATGTGCAAATGCTCCTAATTATCAATTTAAATGCTAAATGCAGGAGCAGAGTAGAAGTACCAATCTAAGATGCATAAGAAAGGATGATCCCAACTTAGGCTTTTGATATAGGAAGAGGCAGCACGATGTGCCACAGAGATGGTCCAGAATGTGAACACAAAGTATAAAGACAAAAGTTGTTTTTATTCTCCAAAACTTCAATCTCCTTCTATTTCTTTACCACATTCATCATTGTATTCAGTGTGAATTCCCTTGGCATGTGAAGTGAAATGCAAGTTGCCAAAACCAGAAGAGGTGTTTCAATTTTTTACTGAGAAGGTGGAAGAGGTGTTTCCATTTGCCGGTGCTTATAAAACAAGTGGCATTCTAGCAGGCCTCTGATTGATGAGAAACCGTAAACAAGGGAGATCTTAAACCAAAAACAACTTACAAGTTACATCAGAATGAAAGAGTAGTAGAAGACGACCACAAGAGAACAAAATCCCAAAGATGGGTGTTAAGAACTTTACTCCAAAGCACAAAAGAAATCAAAAGTTAACTCCAAATATTCTAACCTAAGCTATAAAAGCACTGAACCTTCAGTTAACCAAACAATGATATCTACTGCAAACATCAACACTCGGGACCAAAAGAGAAAGAATACTTCTCCTATAAAGCTATTAGCTATGATGATCGAACAAGCTAGGTTAAACCTCAGTAGTTTAGGACTTTAGGTATATAGATCACAAAATGGTGATAGTTTGGGGGGAGGGGGTTTAGTTTATATTATTCACTTTTATTTATTTAACTTTTTTTGCCCCCATGCAGGATCGAACTCAAGTAATAGAGGTTTGAAACAGAGGTCCAGAACCATTGAAAAACACCTCATATATGAATACAGCTCTCAAAATGACAGTAAACACTAAAAGAATGATAGCCAAAGACAAAAACTCTCACTTTAGGAAGAACATGACACACAAGGAAATGAAATAACACTATAAGGTAATTGCAGTAATTGTTACAAGGGTGAACAAAGCACCCATCTCAAAAGAAAAGAACCAAAAAATATCAGTTAACAAGGCCAGATGTGATACTTAGTTCAACAATATATCAACTTACACAAATTATCTCCACCAATGGCTAGAAATTAACTCAACTTACCACAAACTATCATGAGAAGGTCGATCACAGGTAACTAGTTGATCCAAACTGGAAAATAGTTTCTGCAAAATGTTCAGACCAATAAATTTAATGTGTGAAACACTACTAAAAACTCAACAAAAACATGCATCAGGCAAAAAGACAAATATGCCCAGACAAGTGCATGCATGAGCTCACATATGGGGGGAAAAGCTAGACTTCAGGAGGATGCATGGAAACAAGCAGTCCAGAGAAAATATGTACACAAATATGGGAAGAGTTGACATCAAATAAGTGAGGAAGCACATAGAAGGAATTATACAAATTTATGGAGTAAAAAAAAATACACGATACGAAGATATACCATCAACATAACAGAACTTTCACTCAACTGTTTGTTAGACTGTTGAGCAAGGTGTGCTGCCTGTAAATGACACATTTAGTCAAGTATAAGCTACTGTCCTGAACCAAAAAATCATGGAAGTCACATCATACCAAAATGAAATGAAACAATATGACATACATGAAATGGTAGCAGCATTTCAAGGATGCTGTATCTCTGAAGTAAAGAAAGAGAAGGCTCTGCAGCTCCATAAGACAGCATATAGTTGACTTCCATCATTAATCTAGACTGCATAAGAAAAAATTGAGGCCATGCAGGCAAAAACTACAAACCAAGAAGCAGTTATATAGAAAGATTTCATTGTGGTTAGGAATCTTTTTAGCATCAGGGATGTCAGGCAATGAGAAGAAGGCATAATACCATAGAGAAAGCTAAACCTTAGGAGGGTTAAACTTAAAAGAACAAACAGAGGTAATTAAATAAGTTAACAATGGTTTACATGAATTCATTGTTCATACCTTGTTCAATATCATTATGGACGGTGAGAGTTTGTGCATAGCAATTTCAATCTCCTTTGAAAAGGACAACTTCAGGCGAGCAGCAAGTCTCATGCCACGCAAGATCCTTGCTGAGGACAAAGCAAATCCAGGATCAGTTCCATCAAAAATTATAAAAGGAAGGCATTAGGGTAAGTTCATATGACTCGTCTTCTATTTTTTCAATTCACCAGCCCTACAACCTCCTCCTAAACTTTTAGAAATGCGTACTCTTACTAGTAAGACCTCTGAAAACGCTTTTCATGTTCACCTGACATAAGGAATGATGTTCAGTTGGTTCACGATAGATGGAGTCAATGGGATAGTGTTTTCTCAAAGCACATAAAGAATATTTTTTTTATGATTGATGGAATGAAAAAATATGACCTTTTCCGTCAAAACTTTTCACCAAACTCTTCAACTCATCCTGTTACCTCCATGTTTATGCCTAATGGCACATTCACCTCCCACAATCCACCTAGGGAGCATTATCGCCCGCATCTTCAAGGCGGTTCAAGCAACACTCTGCCCCTTTTCACCAGCATGCTACTAGCACTCTTTCTCTCTCCCAAACAAGTAGCACAAGCAACAAACCCAAGCTTTCTCTGATGAAACAACAAGCCCCATTCTAAATATCCATGTTCCTCATTTCCTCTGTGCACTTTAAAAAAAACACCTATCTCATCCCTCCTTTGACAAAAGACAAACTCCACTTCAGACGCAATCTCAACACGAATGATCCCTCCACCATATATTACTTAAAAATACAATCCTGCATTAATGATCTGATACAGAGTGATCCCTTTCTTCACAAACAAGTTATGCAGGAGCTGTAATACAAAGATTTGTAGAACAATGAACAAAAGTTATTTAAATATTTAAGGCGCGCCTATTTTTGGTCAGATATTTGACTTATTGTATTAATAAACTGGACATACTGTGGACAATCTAAAATGAGTATTAGATTTTCAACTAAGTAACAATTTTTTCCAATAATAACTGTCGTCTTAAATCCAACAATATCCTTGGCTGACATGTCACTTCTTTGTCATCTTCAAGAACTATATAACAACAACTAGGCTCAATCTCAAACTAGTTGAGGCTGGCTATATTAACAAAAAACAACAGGATCAATACCAATGTACAATGCATGAATTGTAGTTCTAATTCTCAAGTCAAGGCACATCTCTAAAATAGTTGCACCTACCACAATCCTCTTCAAATGACAATTGTGCTGGTACCAAAGTCCTTAACTGCACAAATATGACAAAAGACTTTGTAAATTCCAAAACACATCAAAATGAGACCTTCACATATTTGAAGTAAAATAATTTCACCTGTAAAGATTTTAAGTCCACTATTGCATCGGCATAATCATAGATTGTATTCACGGACGGATCAAAAAACAAACTGTTTCCACAATTTTACAAACACAAAAATGAGTTACTAACACCACAATGAACTGTTTCCACAATTTCATAACGCACAAAATGAGTGAACTAGCATGACGTATCCAAAAAAATTAAGAGATCCAATCAATCACCTAAAAGGTAAAGAACATCTATAAACAGGAAAAAAAATAGACTTTTTGAACTGCAGACAAGCATGTATAGACTGTAATACAAATGTGTTGCTTTCCACCAGAATAGAGAACTGTGGAGAGGTTCTTCAAGAGAAAATGATTAACATGCAAATAGTCTCCCCAATATTATTGATCCTCATAGTTCAATCGGGATAAGGATTAGCGGAGAGGTTCTAACCAGTCCTGGAAACTAAAACAATTTTCCAACAAAAATCTACATTGCTTTCTGATAAGAATCAAGCTCTTTTTTCCTTGCGACATATTTTGTTTTTTAAAACTGCTTCTTTTTATATTATTTTGGCTGTTCAAAAATAAATTTTTGTAGCAAATGAAGATTTTAGGAAATTTTACTCTATTATGTTTTTAGCTTTTTTTGTAAAATGCAAATGTTCCCTAAAACAAAACTCAAAACGCATTGGTTTCCAAAATCAAAACCAGATCAACAACATACTTGGTTTCAAAGTTACCAAGTTAAAAAAAAAAAAAAAAATACTCGATTTCAGAACAACACTGCCCAAGGCCATCTTCAGTTCTTCATCTTTTATATTACACCCTGTTCTAAATGATAAGATCAAACTGACAGAATCAAGTGAACCAGTGATCTTGTATAGCTACAAGAAACAATTTGCCTAGCTGTACCTATAATGAAGCCACTTATCAGTTATCACGCCAACAATTTCTCATACTTCTACTTCCCACCTTGGAGTATCCAACAGCAACTCCATGTTCCAACTTCTTAATCAAAGCTCAAGGCATGGCAATGCTTTCCGATCTCAATCACTTTTCTCATCCAAAAGGATGTTGATAAAGCTTGATGATTCATCCAAAAGTAGGTATTCAGGTGCGTTTATGACGTCATCATGGACCCCACATAGGAAATCAAACACGAGACATTGTAGCAGTACCTCCCAAGGATCCCACAAAATGGAAAACACAAGGACATTGTTGCACTACCACAGCACTAGTAAACTTCTCGTTTTATACCTTGTCTCTGTTACTAAATAAGGTTATGATTCTACATTGCAAATAAGCACCATAATAGGTTTCTAGATATTAGTTGAGGACCACAAAATGGATAAATCAAGCATGGCAGTGCACAGCATAGATCCTACCTCTACATGTCTGTCACCACACAGCATTCCTCCATTTTTCTATCAAGACCTTTGCCCACTATCTCCTATAGTTCTATAATTACTATCTTTTCCATTATCTTCTGAGCATAGATAAATGCAATTACTCAAATAAAATGTTAATGTATGATTAAAACAACAATTTTGTTATGAGTTCCAATTTTTCAGCTTTTCTTTGCGCTATGGCTGCCTACATAGATATTCATTTTGGGTTGGTGGTAAGAGGAAGCAGACCGGGCATTGGAACCAAGACAAAATCGAGTCCACCAGTAGAATTGAACAACCTACGAAGCCTTCCAGATCTCCCTTTCCCAGGGAATAATTTACAGAATAGAAATCAGATTTAGCTCCATTTTCTTAATGGAACAAAAAGTAGAGAGATACCTGTTAACAGTGAAGTCTCGGTGCATGGAATCCTTCCAGAGAATGAAATCCTTCTGATGAAATTTCTTTGGCATTTTAGGAACAGAAAGTTTCTCACTTGCTCCGGTTGGTTTTGCCCTAGTATCAAAACTTGATACCTGAGAGACGGAAACCCAAATTCTTCACTACTTAAAGTTGTATAGTGTGTGAAATATGATAACCAATATATGTTGCCATCTAGGAGAAAAAGACTTCAGATATATTGTCTGTCCAATATAAGTTCAAAGGGAGGTAAGACACCAATGGAAGTTCTTCAATGAATGTTCTCCGTTTCTTAAACAATGAATAATTTTGATCAAAATGATAAATTTACAAATAACAAGTTAAAAAAAATTAAAAAATTTAGAAAATGATAAATTTACAAATAAATTTGAACAGCAAGACTAAACCACTTCTCACTTCTCAAAGCACTTTAGTGACTTTCATTTTACAGCAATTACCTACTTATAACAAAAGATAAGTATACAAATGTGAAATAGACCATGTACAGACATACAAGTATAGAATGTGCAACAGATCTATAGCATAAAGCTGCACCAACCTCCACAATAGAACCATTGACATGTACTCTACATATTGGAAACCGTCGTCCAACAATTATTGCACGATGAAAACGCCTTTTTATCTATGACAAATAGAACAGACCGACATAAATATTGAATCATGGGGACGAGTAGTTGAAACCAAACATAACTGGCTCGTTATTAGGATACTATTTGAATGTATCTTGGACCTGCGGAAGCCTTGCAGTTGTGATAACATCAAAATCTTTTGGTATTTTATTGAGAATTAGATCTCTGACACATCCACCAACCAAGTAAGCTTCAAACCCTGCATATTGCAACTTTTGGTCAAAGGCTAACCTTCACGCAGTGAGATATCTAAATATGAACACGCATGCAAACTAAGTAGTGCCAAGACAAGGGTCAAATACAACCAAGGAAAATGTGCTTAAACTAGTATCTTATTGTGTGGCTCTTCATCCAAGCAAACTACAATTTATTGGGAGCTTAGATAGTGACTATCTTTAACTGAGAAATCCGGATAAACAACAAAGCATCATATGTAAGTATCACCTCCACTTTGGAGACTCTTCAGAACCGTCCATGCATATGCTGGTATCAAGGAGTTACTTATCCCAAAGTCCCTTGAGTAAAGCTTCCTCCACTTTGAGAAGTCAATTTCACCTGCATCATCATCATCATCACAAATTATAGTGTTACTACTAATCACATAAAATCCACTCATCTGACCTGCAAACCATTGCCACTCCTGAACACGCAATGGAGCAGAAACACCTTCTCTTTATGTGTGTAGAACATTATGACACTGGACTTAACAGAGGCACGTTCTTGTTAATACTGATTTATGGAATTCATGGCAAATTCTTGTTGAAAAACATTATAATGTTTAATACTAACACATCATGCTTCTTCTTTTTTTTAAATTCTTCAAAGAATCCACTTGGCAATAGAGACTGCACCAAGAACCAAGAAAGAATAACTAAAGAAAAATAACAAGGAAGAATCAGTGTTTACCAGCATCAACCACAGACCCAGAACCCATATTAGCAGAGTGCTGTTCCCGATGTTTGTCTTTAGAATACGTGTTGTGATTAAATTTCTAGAACACGGAAATTCAAGAAAATTGTTATAAACTGTTCGACAATTTGCCTGAACGAAATAACATTAGACTGTATCACAAGAACAAGATAATCAAGTTAGCACCTGAAAGACAAGAAAGGCTTTAAAGCGCGACAGCAAGAAATTGGGTTTGGTTTGTTGGGCTAGCGCCGCCATCAATTTTATTTATAATTTAAAGAAACATGGTTGCCGTTTGAGAGCGGGATCAACAAAAAGGCGCCTCTTTCATGTCTGGTGACAACAATGTTTGCGGCTTTGATTTAGCCATTTAGGTCACACGCTCTTACAATCCAAAAATTGGGTTAATATAAGCAAGCTTTTGGTCACCTTCGATTTGTGGGTTTCAAATTTATGCCTAAATCTCACATAAAAAAAAAAGATTAATTTTTTTTATCCAGTTTCTTTTTTGTGTGTGTGTTTTTGTTCAAATATACTGAGTAAAAAAATATTTGAGTATTCAAAAATGGTTACATGACTTTATTTTAATATTTGTTTAAAGTTTCATCAAGTAACATTTTTAGAGAAGTTATTTAAAAGGAAATAAATTTGTCACGCAATTTAAGTATTTAGAAACGGAGCCAGACCAAAAGCAAATTTCACAGTTTGATTGATGTTACAAGGGAAACTACACACGACATATAGATTGATCAAATGGAGACTCATCATGAAAGCTAAATGTATCATTTGTCAATACGATAATGAGTCCAGAAATCATCTCTTTTGGAATGCTCTTTTACCAAAAACATCTGGTTAAGACTCCTCAAATGGTTACACAAGGAGGAATTGATAAGAGACACTAGGGACCAATTCATTGACTAATATTATTAGCAACTCATAAAGAAGATTTCGGTCTGCTTAAATTTTTGAAATGTTCCTAGCTGAATTCATTTATTGTCTGGATAAAAAGAAATAAAAAGATATTTGAGAAGAAAACTAGATGTCGGGAAGACATAGCAAAGAAAGTGGTGTATATGTGCAACGTAAGAGCCACCACTGAAATCATAATCTTAGTCCAAAATAACTATTTTAAACCCATCACATAGTTGGATAGTTTAGCTATAGCTTGATGTTTTATGAGTTTGTTTGACTGTGGGACCTCATCTTTGTAAATTTTCTTTACTGTGGTGATTAATACAAGTTCAATTACCAAAAAAATATATAAAAAAATACAATAGATACAATGTTTTAAAAAATGTAATAGAAAAATGATTATAATTAATGATACAGATAAGTATTGTTGGACATCTTAAAATAGTATAGTAGAGAATTATTGTTGGACGAATGAAATATAAAATTATATATTTAATAACAATTTTGAGGAAGTTAAAACAAAATCAATATATATATATATAAACACAAAAACTATTTGTCATTGAATTGAATTTTTAAAGACCAGCATCTAGCATTCAAAAAATTTCCCAAAATATGTCTAGATTGAGGCTTGAATATCCAAACTCAGAACATAATTGGACGATCCAACACACCAAGAGGCAGTCTTTGTCAAGCAAAGCCAGTTTGTTCATTATATCAAATCGATAAAGTGATATTATGTGACACCCTTTTCTCAATTTTCATATCTCTCTTATATAAAATCGTATTTTTAATAAAGGTGGAGACACATAAATCCTATATCTTCTTTGTAAAGTAATGTATACTACTCACTCCCTTCCTATTTAATTGTCACTGTTTTAGATTTCATGTCCTTTAAGAATATATGTAAGTTTATCATTACATCCTTATTTAGTTTTCTATTAAAGTCAAGTTTCTAATTAATAAACATGAATTAATTTATTTGACCAATTTACATATTTTCAAGACTAGTAATTTTTAGATAAAATAGAAAGAATAATATCATTTAAACATTGATCAAGCGAGTAATTTGTTGAGTCCGATGCCAAAAGGATAACTTTTTTCCTCCAAAAAACATAAATAACATATCAATTTTTTTTAAAACCAAAAGGACAAAATCGCTCCTGGGGGAGCGATATCCTTCGGAGAAAATTAACTCTGTCTGCTCTGTTAAAATGTGGCAGCGAATTTGTCAAAAAAATTTAAAAGAAAAATCACTGCACCGGCAACGATTTTGTCTTTTTTTTAAAAATAAAATAAATAAATCGCTGTTTGAGCAGCGTTTCTTTCTTTTTTATATTATATAAAATAAGTTAAATTAAAGTTGCTGCAAAGCAGCGATTTTATTTAAATTTTATATACTTTTTTTAAATAGCTGTTGAGCAGGGTTTTTTTCCAAAACATTTTTTCAAAGTTTTCCAAAACCTTTTTTATTCCAAAGTGTCTTTAATTTTTTTAAAAGAAGTTTTGGAAAAAATTTAAAAAGAACAATAAAAAAAATAAAAGATAATCGCTGCATATTTTATTTTTTATTTTTAAAAGCTGCTCAAGCAGCCATTTAAAAATAAAAAAATTGACAAAATCGCTGCCGGTGTAGCGATTTTAATTTTTTTTTTGACAAATGTGCTGCTAAGGCAGCGATTTTAAGAGAAAAAAATCGACAAAATCACTGTTGGGGCAGAGATTTTTGTTTATTTTAACGGAGTAGACGGAGTCAATTTTTTTCGAAAAATATCAAAAGCAATTTTACCCTTTTGATTAAAAAAAATTGATATGCTATTTATGTTTTTTAAAGAAAAAAAATTGCCCTTTTAACTCCTAACTCTAATATTGCTCATGCAACAAGAACTAGAATATGTTGCATAGTTTTGAAGAAAAAAAAAGAAGAGACAATTAGACAATATTTATGTTCACTTCACCCACCAACCAATAACCATATTGCAGTACCCTCCATGCCGGTGGAACCCCACCATTCCTTAATATCGTTGTTTTCTAGTTTCTCCGACTTCAAGGCACCTTCGATTCTTATTGGTTTGTTTTATTACTTCTATGTTTTTTTTTAAAAAAATAAAAATAAAATCTCTGTAAACAAAATGTCATATTCTAAATAATTACATCTCATATCACATATTTAAAATTATAAAATTTTAAAAAAATTTACTCCCCTGTCCAGCAATAGTTGTTCTGTCGTTATTGACTTTGCACACTTCTTGAGATACTATTAATAGAAGGGTAATTTTACTATATCACACTTTGAATATAATAAATACAATATTTTGAAAAATGTAATAAGGAAATGACTATAATTAATAATAACGGTAAATTATATACTAAGGGTAAAATTATCTATTGATTTCATAAAGTAGACAAGTATTGTTGGACATCCCAAAATAATATAGTGGACAACTACGATTGGACGGAGAAAGTAATACATTACACATATTTTTAATTTAAAATTACTAAATATATCTTTTTTACTTAAATTTTTACTCCCTCTGTCCCTAATTACTTGTCTACGTTTCCTTTTATAATTGTCCCTAATTATTTGTCCATTTTGACAAATCAAGAAAGGACAATTTTTTTTTACCTATTATACCCTCAATTAAATGACTAATTACTTTGAAAAATGCAGAATTTTTCATCCACTTCATTATTAATAGGAGTAGAATGATAAACTCACTATGTCATTAATTGATTTTTAATGGGTGTGCCAATTCAAAAGTGGATAAGTAATTAGGGACAGATGGAGTATGTTTTATTTTTATTTGTCCATTTGTATAAATTTATATTAATTGGTAAGTATTATTAATTTTGAGAAATAATTTAAAAATAAATACTTAATAATGAAGTAGTATTTAATACCAAAGATAAAATAGATACAAATATTATTGGATAACTATTTTTAATATAGTGAATAAATAAAAATGAACTAAAGAAATATATTTTTATAAATAAAATAAAAAGTTAATATACAATAAATAAACAAAAGTGAACTGCAGAAATACACTGAATTATACATTTTTGGTGATTTGGTATCTGGAGTAGGAGTATAAATTGGTTTTTATTTTCACAAATATAATAAAACGCAATAAAAGAGTCTCTGTCATTTACTTTTCTTTATTATCTTCGCTTCACCAGTTTCGCCCTGAAATCGTGAAATCATCTGAATTAGGGCTTCTTCTTCATTTTCCCGTTTCCGATTAATCGGCGATTTCGATTTCATCACTTTTCATCTCAGGTTTCAGTTCGCCATTGATTAGTCAACAGGCCTCCCGAATTGTTGAAGGGGAGGGTTTTGAGTATGGGCGGCGGTGATACTAGTGCTGCGGCGGCAAAAGAGGATAACGAGAATAACGCCACCGGCGATCAAAAAGTTACAATCAATGTCCGATGTTCCAACGGCTCCAAATTTACCGTTCAGGTGGCTCTAGACTCAAGTGTTGGATCCTTCAAGTCCACCCTTGCTCAGCACTCCGACATTCCTGCCGAGCAGCAGAGATTGATCTATAAAGGCCGGATCTTAAAGGACGAGCAAACCCTAACAAGCTACGGTAATATTAATTATCCCCATCTATATTCCGATTTTGATACACGGAGGACTTGATTGCTTCTGCTTAGTAGATATGCGGTATAGTCCTGGAAAAGGTCCCTAATTTAATTAGACAATTTTTTTTTGTGTCATGGGGATTGGTGACATGCTATTTGCTTGATTGTCGTTATTGGTTTTTCTGTATAATAATTGCAACATGTAAAGGCTGCTCCTGGTTTAGAAGGTTTGATTTTTGTGGGTTTATCTATTTATGGTAAGAAAGGTGATTAGACGGATTTAGGTTGGCTCCTGCATATGTAGTTTCTTTGCTAATGAATTCAAGAAAATGAATAGACGGAGTTAGGTTGGCTCCTGCATATGTAGTTCCTTTGCTAATGAATTCAAGAAAGATGAATAGACGGTCTTAGGTTGGCTCCTGCATATGTAGTTTCTTTGCTAATGGATTCAAGAAAGATGAATAGACGGACTTAGGTTGGCTCCTGCATATGTAGTTTCTTTGCTAATGGATTCAAGAAAGATGAATAGACGGACTTAGGTTGGCTCCTGCATATGTAGTTTCTTTGCTAATGAACCCAGTAAGAAAGTGTTGTGATTCTCTCCCTTTTATCAACAAAAAAGAATAAGAAAGATCTGTGCTTATCACTATTTATTGTCCAGTCTTGAAATAGAATGCACAAACACAAGATGTTAGCCAAAGTGGAGAATGATTTCATGTTTTAAAGTGGAATTAAGGGTTATGTGTGCATACATTGAAGAACAAGTAATGAATTTGGAGACACATATTAGAATGGGTAATGGACTAAGTAGGCTTTGTATGCTACTATTACCTTGTTGACTACCTGAGAAATTGAGGGGGATAAACTAAGGAGTGATGAACTGAATGTGATTTTTGGGAAGTTCATTGATAAGTGGGCCTAAGTGTTGATAGTAAATCAGTGAAAATGATATTAGCTGATCAATAATCTTCAATAGTTATTATTGAACCAAATCTTTCAGTAAAATTCCTCTCTTTTCTTGCTCTTCAAGAACAATAGTTAAAGATACGACATTTGATTTTGGTTGTAGAATTGTATGGAAGTATTGCCACAAAGTAGGACCTCTACTTAATGCTTTATCTGTTTAAAGGGTGCATACTTCAGTTCATACTTCATATGGTGATGATAGCTAATGATGAAAACGACTTCTGTTCATATGATTGAGCATCATCTCCAAAAAATGTATAAGAAGTGATAATATATAGATTTGCAAGTACTATAGCTTAAGAGAAAGGTCTGATGTGTTGACTTGCCCTGCAGACCCTAGATTCCTAGTTGAGAGTTGTGTTCCAAGGAAACTTTTACAAGGATTATACTCTATAGAAACAAGGTGCTGATGGTTAATAGCGACCTCTAAAAGATCAGAACAGACAAGGAGGGTATCCGAGTTGTAAAAAACCGGGGCTTGGGGATGAAATATGGTTCCACTTTCCTACTATTGGGAATGGATGGAGTATCTTGTCATTATGTTTTACATGATTATATTCTATCTCCGTAAAGTATGTTTTTGACATGTTACCAGGCTGTCACAGTAATATTCTTTTATGTGTTGCTTATCTTATTTATATGTGGTTGATAGGTCTTGAGGCAGATCATACCGTCCATTTGGTTCGAGGTTTTGCACCAGCTGCCGCTGTTAATACTGCAAGTACAGTCAATACTGGAAATCCAAATGCTAATCAGAATGCACCCTCTGATGCCGCTCCAAATGTAGGTGGACCATTTTCTGGATCGGGCCTTGGTCTTGGTCTTGGAAGTGGTGGCGGCGGCGGTGGTCTACTTGGAGCTGGCCTTCCGGATTTCGAGCAGGTCCAGCAGCAGTTGACCCAAAACCCCAATATGATGAGAGACATGCTGAATATGCCTCTCGTTCAGAATTTAATGAATAACCCAGAAATCATCCGTAACATGATTATGAACAATCCTCAAATGCGAGAGATCATGGATCGTAATCCAGAGCTTGCCCACGTTCTCAATGATCCTGCTACTCTTCGTCAGACAATGGAGGCTGCACGAAACCCTGAACTTATGCGTGAGATGATGCGTAATACTGACAGGGCAATGAGCAATATTGAATCTTCTCCCGAGGGATTTAACATGCTGAGGCGCATGTATGAAAATGTCCAAGAGCCTCTCCTAAATGCAACAACTATGGGTGGAGATGCAAGAAGTGATGTGGGTTCAAACCCGTTCGCAGCTCTTTTGGGGGCTCAGGGTGCGGGGCAAGGCAGAAACCAGTCAACTAATCCTCCAACTACTGGTTCTGAGGCTACTGCTAACACACCTGCTCCAAATACTAATCCACTTCCTAATCCTTGGGCTTCTGCTGGCAGTAAGCTACTATCATTTCATATCCTTCGATTTTGTACAAAATTTGCTTGCTTTAGACATGCTTAATTACTTCACCTCTTTGGTTTTTTTTGGGGATAACGGTGGTGTCTGGGTTGCGCACCTCGACTATTCCACTAGTTACTTGCAACCTCCCACAAACACATGTAACGGGTCTTTGCTGCCATGGCTTTGGCAAATGAGAAGAAATCGCCCCATGTTTTTTTTGTCTCTGCTGGCCTTTGCCTCTTGTTTGATTGAAGTCGGGTTTCACTTGTAATAGGCAGTGACTTCTCCTCCTCTTGTGCTTCTGCAAGACTTCTATTCTTGGCTGCTTTGATTGGTTGTGAATGACTGGTGCAATGTGTGTTTTGAATTTACACACCAGGGGTAGCATTGCACACTACAAACAAAATGTTAGGTTCTCATAAGCTTCTCATGCTTGTTTTGCAAGAATTTTCATCCTCCATGGCCCATGCTGTATGCGTAATTCTATGTTTCATTTAGGTGCTTTGAGCAGGTGGTATTTAGGCATCAGGGTATTTCATAAGGTTTTCTTGTTATATGTTCAATTTTTATTATTTTTTTCCTTACTTTGCCTTTTTGCAGCTGGAGCTGGCCAAACTAATACCACTGCTAGGTCAAACACTGCTGCGGAAACCAGGGCACCACTGCCTGCTGGCTTAGGTGGACTTGCACTCCCAGATCTTGAGGGAATGCTGGGTGGCATGCCAGATGCTACTTCACTAAATCAGATGATGCAAAACCCAGCCGTCTCACAGATGATGCAGTCTCTCCTCTCAAATCCTCAATACATGAACCAGGTATAATTTGTGACTTCAAGCTTGCTTGCAGTCATCTATGTCTTTATTTCTCTTCTTCTATTTTTTATGGAAAGCTTCTTGTCAAGTTCTCATTCGGTAGTATCTTGGTGTTCAGATGCTTGGGATGAATCCACAGCTAAGGAATATGCTTGATTCCAACTCCCATCTTCGAGAAATGATGCAAAATCCTGAATTTATTCGGCAGATGACTTCCCCTGAGACAATGCAGGTAAATCATTTCTGGTTGCTATCTTTATCTTGCTTCCTTGATGTGTATGGTGCATTGGATGTATTGAATATGGTGTTTGGTTAATTGAATCCTAATAAGTGTGCTTTTAACTAATTTAGCCTCATTACCTATTTGTGGATGAGACAAGCCATGTACATCAACATGTCCAATTGGAATGACACTTTATCATTAGTTCAGACTGTTGGTCAAAAGAAGTCATAAGCTAACTATGTGAGTCAAAGGGGAAGTGTAAGAAATCGATATACTGCACTTGGTACTTTTTTGCTTTGGATTGGGCATTTCTAGATCCACTGTTATACCTCTCTAAATCACTGAATTTCTCCCATTTTCCATAACATAAAAATTAAGCTGTGATGAAGTTCACTTATCTCTAAGGGAAGTATATACTTATTCATCAAAACTTGCAGCATATTAGTCGCTCCCATTTCCTATAAAATTACAAATGAAGCGGTGATAGTTTCCAGTTTCTTGAAAGGAAACTTCAGTAATTTGAAACAATTGTTGTGCTATACCATGGAACTCTTATCTGTAGAATTATATTTAACTCATAATATTGCCTTCTTATTTTAATTTCTCCACCAATTAAAGCATAGATTTGTGAATCTTAACAATATCTCTCTCTTTGATATATTACATTTTCTCTTATGATCTTCTGATTTTGTATATAATGGACACAAGAGTCATGCTTTCATCCAGATGTTGAAATTTGCATTTTTCATTATACTGATATACTTTTAAGACATCAAACCACTCAAGGCAATACATACAGGGAGTCATAGTTTCATCCAAATGTTGAAATTGACTTGCTTGTCAATTAAACTAAGTGTAAGATATCCCATGTCAAAAATAAGTAAGTAAATAATAAGTGTAAGACATTAATACACCTAATGGACGTCACTGTGTGTTTGTTTCTTGATGTGGCTTATAATATTTACCAAAACTTCAGGTGTATTTTGGTTCGTAATCTTTATGTATCCTCTGACTTCTTATTTTTGCTTCTTTATAGCAACTTATGACTTTCCAGCAAGGGCTTTTGTCTCAACTTGGTCGACAACCAACGAACCAGTAAGTTGATACCTATGTTTTAAGTTCACTTGGCTGGTGTTCTGCATGCTTCATGATTTATGTTACAACTTCTGCATATCTTTCTTATTTCCCATTAGTCAGCATTTCTTGTATACACTTGCAATGAAATTGGTTCAGACATATTCTCAGATTTCAATTTTCCATTAGTAGAGAACCATCTCAATTCTTAAATTAGGAAGGAAGAAGGGCATGCTTTACTTTTTCATGTTTCAGATCTTCTTTATGGTTGTTGGATCATTTTGGATAACTTTATGGTATTTCTGGCTCCATGCTGAGATAATGTCTTTTTCCCTCTTGCAGACCGGGTCAGAATGTGGGAGGTGCAGGTAAATTTTATGCCCTCGAATACCTCAAACCCAAACCCCTAACTGCAATGTTACCAGTGGAGTGTGTAGGTTACTTCAATAAGTAGTCATGTTATAATCTTATCTAAGAGCCAATATATTTCCGTTGCCGTTGTTTTGAAAGTTTGTTCAAGACTATAATTTTTTGTGCAAAAAGGGTCTAGTAGTTATGTGATGGAAGGATGTTTATCAAAGTGAAAAGTA
Source organism: Solanum tuberosum (assembly GCF_000226075.1). Lineage (NCBI taxonomy): Eukaryota > Viridiplantae > Streptophyta > Magnoliopsida > Solanales > Solanaceae > Solanum > Solanum tuberosum. The sequence goes on from NW_006238946.1 coordinate 2,078,928, forward strand.
AGTTTTACTGTGAATGTTGCGCCGCTAAAGTTCAACATTTCCACAGATGAGTGTCGCAAACATGCAGATACTAAAATGGATGTGTAGTCATACAAAGATTGGTTTAGTTTAGAAATGACACATTCTCCAGAAGGTTTGAGGTAGCACACATTGAGGATAAAACGCGAGAAGGTTGATTGAATATTTATTTTTAGTATTACACTCGGGGGTCGTTTGGTTGGGAACAAGTTATCCCGGAATAAGTTACATAGGATAACTTATCCCATCACTATGGCACAAATGTGGTATAAATACTCCAAGGACTACCTAATATCTCCAACCAAACGCAGAATAATTTAATCATACATTTTATTCTGGGATTATTATACCTCACACCAAACGACTCCTCATAGTCTCTAGAGGCTGGGTACTGACCAGATCAGGCCCTGAGAATAATGGCGTCCTTTCAAACAAAATCAAGAAAAAGTAAAGACATCGAAATAGCTAATTCTAGTAAGCATGAAGGGGCTAATTAAATGAATTATTTTTTATACATATGTTTTAAAAGCACTTACCGGAGTTTCAAAGTAAAAACCAACACTCTTAAGACCAAAAGTCAGGCGGATAGGGGGGAAAACATTTCTCCGTTCCTGGTTCTGCTGTAGTTTTTGGAATAATTACCAGCCCAAAATATCTTTTAATTCCAAAACTACTAAGTACTGTTGTAATGGCAATTGGAACTGTATCGCTTGGGATGGTATGGTCATGGCCTGCGTCAACCTAGAGATGCAGCGGTCAAATTATGTTGAGTGATATCTACTAGTTGAGTTTTAGTCTTGTTATAGTACTTCAATTATTATTATTTATTGGAGAAATTAGGACTCATATTGCGTGCGCACCCCAACTTGTTTGGGAGTGCTTAGGCGTAGTAGTAGTAGTAGTAGTTGTGAAAAGGGTTTAGTATTAACAATTTGCACCTTTATTTCTTAGGCAGAAATTCGTTGTTATTTTATCGGTTGTGACTGATTCCTAGGTAAGTCAATAATTAACCCGATGTTGTGGGATTTAAGTCAATATACAAAAAGTCAAGAGCCTACACCAAATTATTATTTTTTGAGATAATACCTAGCTGATTTATATCAGAAGGAACATCATGGCTGCACCAAATATGATTCGATACCAAAACTAGGGACCAAACTGTCTAAATCCATTTTCTATCCATCAACAGATTTCTCATGTAAGGAGTCTTGACGCTACGTTAAGGGTTGCCACCATGTTGAGGTGATGATTTTAACGGAAAGCTATTGGGGGTGGGTGGTATAGGTTGGGGATGCTGGTAAAAGGTTTGGGGGTGGTGGGGACACAAGGATATGGGTGTTGTAGGGATTGGAACTAATGGAGTGGTTTAGTTTCTCCATACATTCCTGTCATGTGATCTGATAATTGCCTTTCAAGATGACTAAGTGCCTCCCAATTTGTTTGTCTAGGCGCTAGCCAGTTAGTTCAGTCTATCGGCTAGATATGGAATCTGAACATTGAATGCATTCATCAGTTTCTGCTACTTTTTAGATGAAACAGCATGTAGATAGTAGTTCCACTTTTGACACACACATGAAATTTAGTCGTACTAAGATATACTCAGCTTCAGTGACATCCTTCAGCATCCCTTATTGAAATGCTGAGATATGAAATGTAGCTATATTAAGATACAGTCGCGTCAGTACAATCCATCCTTTATATCCTCCATATAGGGGAATGTATGGTTAGTTTGATTCTTTTTCTGGCTTCTTGTGATATATAGGAGGACAAGTACAATGCTATTTTTGCATGCTGCTGTTTAGTTTTAGTTTGACTCACATCATTACGGTTCTTTCAATAATTGCAGCCCTTGACAACAACATGGGAATGGAAATGCTGATGAATATGTTTGGTGGACTTGGGTCAGGGGGTTTGGGTGGTGTCCCCAACAGATCCAATGGTTAATTTTCTCCTCTTTATTTAGTCAAACTCTCTCTCAAATTTTAACTTGCTCACCTTTTTAATGTTGATGTCTTGCTGTAGTGCCTCCGGAGGAATTATATGCCACTCAGCTAGCACAGTTGCAAGATATGGGTTTCTTTGACACTCAAGAAAATATCAGAGCATTGGTTGCCACTGCAGGCAATGTTCATGCCGCAGTAGAGAGACTTCTTGGAAATCTTGGACAGTAATGTTTTATCATTCTCTTTCATATGACTAGCTTCTGATGGGGACAAGATGAAGTCTGTTAATTTGGACATGGCAAGCATCAAATCTTAATAGGAAGGAGCATTAAGTTTTAGTTGGAAATATTTGTTTTGGAGTTTATTTTTGGAAGGACTCTCAACTGTTGTCTTCCATTCTCTTTTCCCTTAGACGCAAAAAAAAAGGAAATTGATGGAAGAACAAGTTGCTTAGTCCCTTGTACATACGATGTTAAAATTGGTCCCATAAATTGTTTGGTATATTATAATTTGTACTTCACTTGTGTCTAGCATCTCTTTTTTGATATGCTAGGCTAAATGGATTTGCTTGATGCTTAGTTAATTCAGCTGTAGCTGTCTGTATTTTGCTTGTTCAACTGCGCATCAAGTTTTTTGTGTGCTATGCTATGAATTATGATGTGTTGTTCTTGCCTCTTGTTTGAGTTAAACGATTTATTTCGATATGAAATTGTAATGTCTTGTGTAGACAACAGACTACATGGCTATCTTTGAAAACCAATATTCCATATTGTAAGATTCGGCTTCTCTCCATTTTCCCCAAATTCCTACTTAGATGTATGACACTTGTATTATTTAAATATCAATGGTGCATATTAAAGGAGTCAATTGATATCAATGGTTCCTAATTAAATGAAAGGTACATTAATAACAAGTAATTAAAGGACTCAATTGCACTTATATCCTCAGTCACCCACGGCTGCCGGGAAGCAAACCAAGTTGTTGATGGTTTGGCTAAAAAGTCGTTCCACTTTGTAGGCGTATTTTCATATTTTAATTTTTTTCATTGGGGCTTTCTACTTTTATAACAGTATATATAAGATAAATAATTATTAAATAGGAAAATGAAATGAGCTCAAATGTGATCGAAGTTGATAGAAATGATTAATATAATTAACCCTAATAATATTTTTGAATTATCATATACTAATTGATTGTTATTGTTAAAGAAAAATTTAACAATCATTCTCAACTTTAGTGTGTTTTCATTTTTTCCACCCTAAACAAAATATATAATAACATCCACATGGACCCTACATAAGATAAAAAGAAAATATTATAATAATTTTATTATTCAAATATTCATATCAATTTGCATGTATTTCAATTCATTAATTTAATAATTCTTAATTAATTTCCTTTGGAAAGCAATTTTAACAAATAACAAATTTATAAATGTATATCTAGTCAAATTGTATGCCAAGTAAATCTTAATGAATATTTGGCAAGTGAGTTAATTTTTTACTAAATATGACCATACCTAAGATGACAAGTGAGAGCTATAAATAAGACTCATACATTACTGATTTTTCCCATCTCATCACTCATTTAGCAATACTAATCTTGCTTATTCTTTCAAATTAATTAAGTAGCCATGGCTTCACCAGCAGGATCTAGCAATAGTGCTTCAATTAGGAAAATGGCTGCTCAGGTTAACAACAATGTAAGCTTTCTAATTTGATTATCTGTGTAGAAAGTTTTTAAATTTTAATACCTTACATGAGATGTTTAATTAAATCTTTAATTTTAAGATCTCCTTTCTTTGTTATAAATTTTGTGTTCAGTCAAATTAAAACGCTAGTGATTGTTCCATTCACTATGCATCAATAAAGTTATTACTTCCTTAATTTCTTATCTAATTTTTCTTCCTTTGAATATATGAAGAACAATACCAGCATTGATGAAGAACACACTTCTTCACCAAATCTCATGGTTGAGAATGATGTTCCTCCTCCTCCTCCTCTTGTAACTGAAATTGAGATGAATACGAATCCCTTTTATAACTACGGTGAACAAGTGGTGTTACAAAGGGGGTGGGGTCTCCCCCCATACGTTTGCAAGGAAGTTATTAAAACACCAACTGGCCTCCGTGCTATAGCAGTACGGAGACGTAATGTGGCTAATGAAGGATCATGCATAACATCGGTTGGAGGACCTACTTCATCAACTGAAAGCGTTAGTACCAAGAAAAATCAGCCATGAAGAGAGGCTGCTGCTAGCTGGAGATGATGGATGAAGAATTTTAATTTGTTTTTTTATGTGTTGAATTCTCCTATCGAACAATTGCACTACTTTGAGGTTTTTGTTATGTTTTGTTTTATGGATATTTTGTTATGTGTGTGTGTGTGTTTTTTTATAGTTAAAGTTGTTTTCAATTTTCACTTTTTATTTCAATAATATATTATATTACTTTGTTATAATTACTAGCGCACAAGGCAATGCGCTCTATTTATGCAGGAAATGATTGGTGTATTCAAAATGGCTTTAAGAATGGGTACACTAACAACCTCAAGCTGAAGAATGCAGATGTGGAGGCTAATCAAGTAGCGAATTTCATGGCTAAAATTGCATCTACAAAAGGAACTCTTACAACTTAGCAAAATGCGCGACTACTAGTATAATAAGGATGAGATATGGCGAATCCAATTTCTTTGTAAGCTGATATATATTTTTTATAGCATCATTGAGGATTTTTTCGCGCCTAGCTAGTGTATCGTTTTGTAGACTATTTTGTACCTGTCATTGTGTTATTTGGAGGTTTGGTCATTGTCCCCCTCCTATTTTTGTATGTTACAATTAGATGAATGGATAAAAAGACAAGCAGCCCAACAATTTGATTTTCTAGTTTAACTAAAGTATTTTAGTAAAGAGAAGCTGTGTATAAATACTACATGTCATGTATTATATAACATCATGTATAAAATTATATTTTAGGTATATATCATGACTAGCTATATAGTTATAATTATATATACAAATTAATCATTATCTCTCGTTTGTAATCTCAAATACATGTGAGTTGTGATGACAAAGGTGAAAATCCTTCTACTTATCTCTATCAAAAGAGTAACCTGCCAAATATAAATTGTAGTGCTGATTCTCTTCGGGCTACTTTACTTGTAATATTTTTTGTTTACATACCCTTTTGAGAAACTATGTGTTTTTGACTATCATATTCTTATTCATTATCATTAATCATTAAAATGTTAATTTCTCTTCAATAAATAAAAGGAGAGTTAATCTAAGCAATCACAATATTTAAGTATATGTATATGTTCATCCCTTACAAAAATAAATATATATGTTCATCCCTTAGGTTTTCTATGTTAATAATTAGTCAATGTTTTTTACTTAATTTAAGGGCCAAATGTAAGTATTATACTCAATTATTCCCTTCTTTTCATATTACTTGAGTCGTATTAATCTCACACATCCTTTTAATTTTTTTATATATAAATGTATATTTAGTAAATTAATTCCTTATTAATGATGCTACGCGCCTTAGAACTCTAATTTGTTTCAATTTTACATATTATCAATTCAATTTATCTGTTTTTGATTTGTGAACACACTATATATTCAAATGGAGGACTATAACAAACATTTTGTTTTATTCCTATTCAATGCTTAATAGTTGATATAATATATAACTTAAAAGTATCTAACATCAAACTCGTGCATGCATGAAGGTTGCATTCACGAATCATGATGCAGGAGTACTTTAATTTAATGTTTTTTACTCAATAAAATGAAATATCCATTTGTTTGGGGGTAACAGAAAAAAATATATATGATTCTTATTTCTGGCAAATTACTTTTATAGGTGGAACGAAGTTGATACAATAAATTATTCATATGGTTAACTCTAATTACATTTTTGAATTAAACATTTATGGAAAACTAATATAAAATTGAACATTAATCATTCTCTACAAATATAGGATTGCCACTACAAGTTCCTAATAATCAATTATATGTCTGAGACGATGATGAATTATTTCTTTTAATATTCATAATATTGACGATAGAAGAATTATTTTTAGTTGTTGATTTACCATGATGTTGAAAGAAAATAATACTTAAATAAATAACATGTTTCAATTATAAAGTAATTTTAGTGATGAAGAATTACATTAGTAGGATGAAATCCATGTTTTTTCTGTGTTACTTATAATTAGGATCGAGTTTTCTTTTAATATTTTTTTATTATCATGAATTAAAATTATGCAAGAAAGGTACATATATTACCCTTGAAATAATTCGATAGTGTAAAAAAATTGTACACCCATGATGCACAAAACTTAAATTCTAAGTAAAAAGATAATAACATGCTATAACAGGTCAATGCTACCGGATGACGTACCAAAATTATACAATACATGACTGATGGTGCAAAAATATTGTATGTAATACTCTCTTGGTTCATATTTATATGCCACCATTTTAGATATCATGTGCATTACGAAACTAAGTAAGCTTATTATTCTACCCTAATTTAATGTTTTTTTGAAGTCAAGTTTTCAATCAATGAGAACATAAATTAATTTATTTTGATTAATTAATTTGACCAATGAACATAATTATTTACTTAATTTTTCTATGTTGGTCAAATATATATTTTCAAGGCTAATACTCTCTCTGTACATTATTAATTGTCAAGATCTCCTTTTTTAGATTCAAACTATAAGAAGTTTGACTAAACATTTTACGATGTATTTTTTCATCATATTGATATGCAAAAAATTGCAATTTATAGTGCGTTTCATATAGTTTTTGAATATCTATTTTTTTTGTTTAAAATATCAAATTAATGTAGTCTAATAATTAAGCTTTAAAAATTAGTCAAATTGACTTTTAAAAAACGCAACATGCCAATTGAAAGTGGATGGAGGAAGTAACTTACAAGGGTAAAATAGGAAGACTAGTGTCATTTATGCATTGATTTTGTGAAATGACAAATATTAAGGATCATATATTTTTAGCAAGGATGACATATAAATAGGAATGGAGGGAGTAATTTTTATATTCAAATATTATTACTCCCTCTGTTCCCTTTTAGTTGTTAGGATTTCCTTTTTTAGAGTCAAATGATAAGAACTTTGACTAACATTTTATGATCTATTTTTTCATCATACTGATATGCAAAATATTTCAATTTATAGTACTTTTCGTATTGTTTTTGAATATCAAAATTCTTAGTTTAAAATATCGAATTAATGTAATCTAATTTAACTTTGAAAATTAGTTAAATTGACTTTTAAAAAGTATAACATGACAACTAAAAGGGGATGAAAGGAGTTTCAGTATGCATGTAATTCAATTCATTAATGTTATAATATCCTTAATTAATTGCTTCTGCAAAGTAGTTTAACAAAATATAAATTTTAATAAAATTACATTAATCATAGCAATAAATCTTATGGCAAGAGAGTCAACTTTTTAATAATTACTATATTTAATAACAACACTTTAGATTGCAAGTGAGAGCTATAAATAAGACTCCTGCATTATTGATTTTTCCCATCTGATTACTCATTTAACAAATCAATTACGCAACTATGGCTTCATCAATTGGATCTAACAATGATTCTTCAATTGAGAAAAATTACTCGGAAGATACATATGATGTAAGTTTTTCTAATAGGATCTATCTATATATATATGTAAAAAGTCCTTTTTGTTTTTATTTTATTCTCAATTCAAATATGTATGAATTTTCCTAATATGATTGTTTATTTTTCTTTGATATATGAAAAACAAAGAGCGGTGATACCAATGATGATGGAATGGTCGTCACTTCTACTTACAAGAGGAATGATCAGATGCCGGTGCGAAATGACACTCATCCAGGTCGATCCTTTTTTGGGAATAATATAATGTATCCGTATCTAGTTCCACCATCATACGCTGGTAAGAAAGATAATGCATATATATATTACTGAGTTGAAAATACTTATTTTATAACTAAGTCTACTAAAAATAATTATAGATATTCCCGGAATACACTTGACGGTTGATCTGCACATACCACCAAAGGAAGATCAGGTTTTGGAGAAGGGGGAAGCACAAGTAGCTGTTGTTGCTGCAGAACCACGTCCAGCTATACGTGACGTGACTGGTGAAGGATCATTCATATCATTGGTCGGAGGACTCATTCCATCGGCTGAAAGCAGTAGCAAAGAGAAAAATCAGGTGCCTGAAAAAGAGACTCGTCCTTCAAAGGACCAGCCATGAAGAGAAGCTGATACTGGAGTAGTAGCGGTGATGAAGTACCGAGGAAGATCATTTATTGATCAAAATTAAAACTTGAGCAAATTTAATTTGATATTTTGTGTGTTTTTATGTGTTGGACTATCGATCAAACAATTGCAGTACTTTGAAATTTTAGTTATATTTTGTAGTGTTTATTTTATTATAGCCGTAGTTGTGTTTATTTTTCTGTTTCTTCCAATATAACATATATATATAGATATTCCTTGTTTACTAGCACACAAGACAATGCGCACTATATATGCAGGAATTGATTGGTTCAAGAATGGGCACACGGGACTACCTCAAGCTTACCGCAATATGATCAAGATTGGCACACGAGACAACATAACCTCAAGCTGAAAAATATCATCGGAGATATTACAAAACAATCTAAAGAATGCAGATGTAGACTTACATCTACAAATGGAGATATATAACATCTTCTTCTACTCTTTTCAACATCTTCCTGAAATGGTGAAGGAACTTTTTCAACTAATTGACAAAATGCAACTCCTAGTATTAAGAGGAGATTTGTAGCACTTGCAGGACTTTTTCACACCTTGTGTATTATCATTACACAGTCATTGTGTTGTTTAGATGTTTGATCATTGTCCCCATCCTCTTTTTCTATGTTACAATTAGATGAATGAATAAAAAAACGAGGGTTCAACAATATGATTTTCTAGTTTAACTAAAGTGTTTTAGTACTAAAGTAGTTGTGTACAAATATATGTCATGTATTGTAGCATCATGTACAGAATTATATTCTATGTATTATGACTAAAGTTATAATTATATATGCAAATTTGAGTGTTACGTCTTCTAATGTTGACCCAAATTTGTTTTATTCATTATCTCTCTATTGTAATCTCAAATAATACATGTAATGAAAGCTTATTTGAAGGTGAAAATCCTTCAAACTTCTCTATATATCAAAAGAGTAACCAATCAAATATAAACGGTAGTACTGACTTATTTTCTCCGGGCCACTTTACTTTAAATATTTTTTTATTTACATTCCACTTGAGAAACCATGTTTTATGGATATTTTGTTATGTGTTTGTTTTATTATAGTTGAAGTTACTTTTTGTTTCAAACATAGTATATTACTTGTTATAATTATTTGCGCACAAGGCAATGTGCTCTATATATGCAGGAAGTGATTGGTGTATTCAAAATGGCCTCAACAATGGGCATACTGACAACCTCAAGCTGAAGAATATATGCAGATATAGATTTTGTACATTATTGCTAGAGGGAGGCTAACCAAGCAACGGATTTTATGGCCAGATGTTTAATTAGGATGAGACATGGCGAATCCAATTTCTTTGTAAGCTGATATATATATATTTTGTAGCATCATTGAGGATTTTTTTCACGCCTTGTGTATCGTTTTGTAGACTATTTTCTACAGTCATTGTGTTGTTTGGGATGTTTGGTCATTGTCCTCCTCTTTTTGTATGTTACAATTAGATGAATGGATAAATAAATATATATGTTCATCCCTAAGGTTTTCTATGTTAATAATTAGTCAATGTTTATTACTTTCAAAAATAATTATTACTATGGCAAAATGTGAAGAATATACTCATGAATTATTCCCTTTGTTTCATATTATTACTTGACCCGTGTTGACCTAATCTATTCCTTAAGAAAACTTTAAATAGAGATGCATTTTAGTAAACTAACCTGATTATAATTAATGATGCTTTTGAACTCTAATTTGATTTGAATTAACATATTATCGATTCAATTTATTGACTTTTGATTTGTGAACACACTATTCAAATGGTGGACTAAAATAGAAACATAGTCCAATACACTAAAACTCCCACCATGCATATGGTCATTAAACTGATATTAAAACTTGAAAGTATCGATCTAATATTAAACTCATGCATGAGGGGTTCCATTCATTAATCATGATGCAAAAGTTTCTCAAAATCCCTTCATGCTTAATTATCAACCTTTTCAACCATCTTGTTCTTAAAAGCATTTTATTCTGCCATCTAAACAAACAGAATCCATTCAATAGCTCGTGTGAGGTTTCATATAATTTTATAGTAAAACATTAAACAAATTAGGAAATTTGTCTAGAATAGCTATATATAGACTCCTGTATATATATATATATATATAATAACAATAATAATAATAATAATAATAAGATAGACAATCATTAAGTAGAAAAATAAAATGAGCTTAAATGTGGATCGAAGTTGATACAAATAATTCATATAGTTAACTCTAATAACATTTTTGAATTAAACATATATGAAAAAACTAATATAAAATTGAAAAATCATTCTCATATCTCAACTCAATATATTTTTTGTTTTTACCCTTGACCATAAGTGAATTAAAGAGTCATTCTGTCCTATTCCTTGAGATAAGAACTCTAGTCAGAGGGCTAATAATAGAAATCGTGTTACCGCTAAAAGTTTAGTATATGATTAGATGTTTGAGATAATGAATTATTTATTTAAATATTCGTAATATTGAGGATAGAAGAATTACTTGTAGTGGTTGATTTATCATGATGTTGAGAGAAAATAATATATACTTAAATAGATAACATATTTCAATTATGAAGTAATTAAGTGTTGATCGAATAATTACTTTACTAGGATGAAACCCGTTAAAACATCATATTTTAATAAAAAATTATTTTTTCCCGTGTTACTTATAATTAGAATTCAATTTTCATTTGCAATTTTTCCAGTTATAAATTAGAATTTTACAAGAAAGGTAATATATTTACCTTGAAATAACCTGGTAGTGTTAAAAATGTTGTACATTGACAATGCGCAAAACTTAAACTCTAAGTAAAAAGATAATAACTAGCTAAGAATCAATGCTATACCATGTATAACATCAATTTTTTTATTTATTATTATTATAAACATATATTATAGTAATTTTCATATTCAAATATTCTTATCAGTTTGCATGTAATTCAATTCATTAATAACTATGTTATAATCCTTAATTAATTGCTTCTAAAAAACAATTTTAACAAAATATATATTTTAGAAAATTACATTAATTATAGCAATACATCTTATGAAAATTTGGTAAGTGAGTCAACTTTTTAATAATTACTATATTTAATAACAATACTTTAGATTGCAAGTGAAAGCTATAAATAGAACTCTTGCATTATTGATTTTTCCCATCCTATCACTCAATCTTGCTTGTTAAGTCTCAAATTATTTTTAAGCAGCTATGGCTTCATCAAAAGGATCTAACTATAGTGATTCATTTGAGAAAAGTTTCTCTAAGTATATGAATGATGTAAGTTTTTCTAATTTGATTATTTGTCTATCTAGAAAATTCTCTTTATTTTTATTTTATTCTCAATTCAAATATGTACGAGTTTTCCTAATACGATTGTTTATCTTTCTTTGATATATGAAAAACAAGAACTATGATATCAAAGATGATGGAATGGTCGTCACAATTAGTTCCAAGGGGAATAATCAGATGCGAAAGGGAAATGGCACTCGCCTAGGTCAATCCAGCTTTTCTAGGAATATGATGAATCCCCATCTAAATTCATCATACCGTGGTAAGAAAGAAAATGCACATATATATATTATTGAGTTTTAAATATTTATTTATACCTGAGTCTTTAAAATATAATTATAAATAATCTCGGTATATGTTTGACAGTTGATGTGCACATACCACCAAAGGATGAGCCAAAAGATCAGGTTTTGGAGAACGAGGAAGCACAAGTAGTAGGAGAGGTTGCTGCTGCAGAACCACGTCCAGCTATACGCGACGTGATTGGTGAAGGATCATGCATATCATCGGTTGGAGGATTCATTCCATCGGCTGAAAGCACTGGGAAAGAGACTCATCATCCCTCGAAGGACCAGCCATGAAGAGATCATTGAGGCTGTTGCAGGAGTAGTAACGGTGACAAAGTACCGAGGAAGATGGATGATAAGATTATTGATTAATCAAAATTTGAACAATTTTAATTTGATGTTTTATGTTATGTGTTGGACTATCGATACTTTGAAGTTCTTGTTATATTTTGTTTTATGGATATTTTAATTTGTAGTGTTTATTTTATTATAGTCGTAGCTGTTTTTATTTTTCTCTTTTTGTTTCAGTATAACATATATATATATTCCTTGTTATAATTACTAGCGCACAAGGCTATGCGCACTATATATATATATATATGCAGGAAGTGACTGGTTCAAGAATGGGCACATGGGACAACCTCAAGCTTACCGCGATATGATCAAGATGGGAAACATAACCTCAAGCTGAAAATGATGATCGGAGATATTAGAAACAATATGAAGAATGGAGATGTGGACTATATTTCTATAAGGATGCTAATCAAGTAGAGGATTTCATGGCTAAACTTGCATCTACAAATTAATGGAGCTATAACATGTTCTTTCTACTCTTTTCAACATCTTCCTGAAAAGATGAAGGAACCTTTTCAACTTGACAGAATGTGACTACTAGTATTAGGAGGAGATTTGTAGCAGTTGTGTATTATCATTACAGTCATTGTGTTGTTTGGAGGTTTGATCATTGTCCTCATCCTCTTTTTTCTATGTTACAATTAGATGAATGAATAAAAAAACGAGGGTTCAACAATATGATTTTATAGGTGATCTAAAGTATTTTAATAAAGAAGTTGTGTACAAATACATGTCATGTACTATAGCATCATGTACAAAATTATATTCTATGTATTATGACTATAGTTATAATTATATATACAAATTTGAGTGTTACGAAATTAAGTACTCTCTTCTTCGACGCAAATTTGTTTTATTCATTATCTCTCTTTTGTAATCTCGTGATGAAAACTTTTGAAGGTGAAAATCCTTCAACTTCTCTCTATATCAAAAGAGTAATCAGCCAATTATAAATTGTAGTACTTACTTATTCTTTTTGGTCCACTTTACTTTTAATATTTTTTTATTTACCCGTCACTTGAGAAATCATGTGTTTTGACTATCATATTTTTATTTATTATTTTTAATAATTAAATATTAATCTCTCTTCAATAAATAAAAAAGAGAATCAATCTAGGTAATCATAATATTTAAGTATGTGTATATGTTCATCCCTCAGATTTTCTATGTTAATAATTAGTCAATGTTTATTAATTTTTTATTAAAGGCAAAATGTAAATAATATACTCAATTATTTTTTTCTTTTCACTTTACTTGACTTGTATTGACCTTACCCATCCTTTAAAAAAGCTTTATATAGATGTATATTTTACTAAACTAATTCCTTATTAATGATGCCGCACGCCTTACAACTCTAATTTGATTCAATTTTAAATATTATCAATTCAATTTATTAGTTTTGATTTGTGAACATCTATTCAAATGGAGGACTATAACAGACACTTTGTTTTATTCATATTCAATGCTTAATAGTTGATAGATATCATTTTATTGAACTGATATAATAACTTAAAAGTATCTAATATCAAACTTGTGCATGAGGGTTGCATTCATGAATCACGACGCAAGAGTACTATTTTATCTTTATTTAATGTTTTTTTAAGTCAAGTTTTCAATCAATGAACATGAATTAATTAATTTTGATTAATTAATTTGACCAATGGACATTAATTATTTACTTAGTTTTTCTATGTTGGTCAAATGTATATTTTCAAGGCTAATACTCTAATTGTCATGATTTCTTTTTTTAGAGTCAAACTATAAGAAGTTTGACTAAATATTTTACAATGTATTTTTTCATCATATTAATATAAAAAAATTACAATTTATAGTATATTTAGTTTAGTTTTTGAATATCTAAATTTTTTGCTTAAATATAAAATTAATATAATCTAATTTAATTTTGAAATTTAGTCAAATTGACTTTCAAAAAGCACAACATGACAATTAAATGTGGACGGAGGGAGTAACTCACAAGGGTAAAATAGGAAGAATAGTGTCATTTATGCATTGATTTTGTGAAATGACAAATATTAAGGACTAACTGTTTTTAGTAAGGACGACATATAAATAGGAACGGAGGGAGCTAGTAATTTTTATATTAAAATGTTCTTACTCCCTCCGTCCCCTTTTAGTTGTCATGATTTCCTTTTAAGAGTCAAACAATAAGAACTTTGACTAACATTTTATGATGTATTTTATTCATCATATTGATATGCAAAAAAATTCAATTTATAGTACTTTTCAAATAGTTTTTAAATATTTCAATTTTTAGTTTGAAATATCGAATTAATGTAATCTAATTAAACTTTGAAAATTAGTCAAATTGAATTTTGAAAAGCACAACATGACAACTAAAATGGATTGAGGGAGTGTCAATTTTTTTTATGTAATTCAATTCATTAATGTTATAATATCCGTAATTAATTGATTTTGCAAAGAAGTCTTACCAAAATATAAATTCTAATAAAATTACATTAATTATAGTAATAAATCTTATGAATATCTGGCAAGAGAGTCAACATTTTAATAATTACTATATTTAATTAACAATACTTTTGATTGCAAGTGAGAGCTATAAATAGGACTCTTTGCATTACTGATTTTTTCCATTCATCACTCATTTAGCAAATCAATTAGGCAACTATGGCTTCATCAATGGGATCTAACAGTGCTTCAATTGAGAAAAATTACTCTGAGGATACATATGATGTAAGTTTTTCTAATAGGATCTATCAATGTAGAAAGTCCTTTTTGTTTTCATTTTATTCTCAATTCAAATATGTATGAATTTTCCTAATTAATATGATTGTTTATCTTTCTTTGATATATGAAAAACAAAGAGCAATGATACCAATGATGATGGAATGGTTGTCACTTCTACTTACAAGGAGAATGATAAGATGCCGGTGCGAAGTGACACTCATCCAGGTCGATCCCTTTATGGGAATGTAACGTATCCCTATGTAGTTCCATCAAACTACCCTGGTAAGAAAGAAAATGCGTGTATATATATATATATATGTGTATTACTGAGTTCAAACTTACTTATTTTATAACTGAGTCTATTAAATATAATTATAGATATTCCCGGAATACACTTGACCGTTGTTCTGCCAATATCACCTAAGGGCAAGCCAGAAGGTGAGGTTTTGGAGAACGAGGAAGCACAAGTAGGAGGGGCCGCTGCTGCAGAACCACGTCCAGCTATACGCGACGTGGCTGGTGAAGGATCATGCATATCATTTGTTGGAGGACTCATTCCATCGGCTGAAAGCACTAGTAAAGAGAAAAATCAGGTGTCTGAAAAAGAGACTCGTCCCTCGAAGAACCAGCCATGAAGAGGAGCTGATGCTGGAGTAGTAACGGTGATAAAGTACCGAGGAAGAATGATGAAGTTCATTTATTCATCAAAACTAGAACAATTTTAATTTGATATTTTGTGTGCTTT
Source organism: Solanum tuberosum (assembly GCF_000226075.1). Lineage (NCBI taxonomy): Eukaryota > Viridiplantae > Streptophyta > Magnoliopsida > Solanales > Solanaceae > Solanum > Solanum tuberosum. Next base: position 2,094,578 of record NW_006238946.1, read on the forward strand.
TATGTGTTGGACTATGGATCGAACAATTACCGTACTTTGACGTTTTAGTTATATTATGTTTTTATGGATATTTTTTAGTGTTTATTTTATTATAGCCGTAGTTGTTTTTGTTTTTCTGTTTTTGTTTCAATATAACATATATATATTCCTTGTTATAATTACTAGCGCATAAGGCAATGCGCACTATATGCAGGAAGTGATTAGTTCAAGAATGGGCACACGTACGGGACAAACTCAAGGTTACCTTACAAGGATATGATCAAGATGTGCACCCGATACAACATAACCTCAAGCTGAAAAAACATCATCGAAGATATTACAACCAATCTGAAGAATGCAGATCCAAATTACATTGCTATATAGGACATTTTCTCACCTAGTGTATATCCTCATAGCGTTGTGTAGATTATTTTGTACCATCATTAATTGAGTTGTTTGGAGGTTTGGTCATTGTCCCCCTCCTCTTTTTGTATGTTACAATTAGATGAATGAATGAATAAAAAGATCACAAGCAGCCTGCAATGTAATGCACTGGCTCAACAATATATAAGATTTTCTAGTTTAACTCAAAGTATTTTAGTATCATGACTGTAGTTATAATAATCACTTCTTCTAGCGTTAATACAAATTTGTTTTATTTATTAGCTCTTATTTGTAATCTCAAATACAAGTTATGAAATTTTTTGAAGGTGAAAATCTCTCTATCGATTCATTCCTAACTTCATCACTTGTCTCAATATTCAAGAAAATTTTAAAAAATAGACTTCTTCTTCTACACTAATATCATCAAATAATCAATTACCATTTGAATACAAATTCCTTTTATAACTACGATGAACAAGTGGTGTTACAAAAGGGGGTGGGGTCTCCCCCCGTACGTTTGCAAGGAAGTTATTAAAACACCTGCTGGCCTCCGTGCTATAGCAGTACGGAGACGTAATGTGTCGGCCTCCGTCATTAATAATTATGTTATAATGCTTAATTAATTGCTTCTAGAAAATAATTTTAACAAAATATAAATTTTAATAAAATTACATTAAATATAGCCATAAATCTTATGAATATTTGACAAGAGAGTCAACTTTTTAATAATTACTACATTTAATAACAATACTTTAGATGGCAAGTGAGAGCTATAAATAGAACTCTTGCATTACTGATTTTTCTCATCTCATCACTCAATCTTGCTTCTTAAGTCTTTCAAATTGACTTTAAGTAGTTATGGCTTCATCAAGAGGATCTAACTATAGTGATTCATTTGAGAAAAGTTTCTCTAAGTATATAAATGATGTAAGTTTTTCTAATTTGATTATCTATCTATATAGAAAGTTCTCTTTGTTTTCATTTTATTATCAATTCTCAACTCAAATATGTACGAGTTTTCCTAATACGATTGTTTATCTTTCTTTGATATATGAAAAACAAGAACTACGATATCAAAGATGATGGAATGGTCGTCACAATTAGTTCCAAGGGGAATAATCAGATGCCAAAGGGAAATGGCACTCGCCTAGGTCAATCCAGTTTTTCTAGGAATATGATGAATCCCCATCTAAATTCATCATACCGTGGTAAGAAAGAAAATGCACATATATATTATTGAGTTCAAATTACTTATTTATACCTGAGTCTTTAAAATATAATTATAAATAGTCTCGGTATACGTTTGACAGTTGATCTGCACATACCACCAAAGGACGAGCCAAAAGATCCGGTATTGGAGAACGAGGAAGCACAAGTAGTAGGAGAGGTTGCATCTGCAGAACCACGTCCAGCTATACGCAACGTTACTGGTGAAGGATCATGCATATCATTGGTTGGAGGACTCATTCCATCGGCTGAAAGCACTAGCAAAGAGAAAAATCAGGTGCCTGGAAAAAAGACTCATCCCTCGAAGGACCAGCCATGAAGAGATCGAGGCTGCTGCAGGAGTAGTAACAGTGATAAAGTACCGAGGAAGATCTTGATGAATATTATTGATTAATCAAATTTGAACAATTTAATTTGATCAAGATGGGCACACGAGACAACATAACCTCAAGCTGAAAATGATGATCGGAGATATTAGAAACAATATGAAGAATGGAGATGTGGACTATATTTCTATAAGGATGCTAATCAAGTAGTGGATTTCATGGCTAAACTTGCATCTACAAATTAATGGAGATATAACATGTTCTTCTACTCTTTTCAACTTGACAAAATGCGACTACTACTATTGGGAGGAGATTTGTAATACTGACTTGTTCACACCTTGTGTATTATCATTAGAGTCATTGTGTTGTTTGGAGGTTTGGCCATTGTCCCCATCCTCTTTTTCTATGTTACAATTAGTTGAATGAATAAAAACACGAGGATTCAACAATATGATCTTATAGTTTAACTAAAGTATTTTTCAATAAAGAAGTTGTGTACAAATACATGCATGTCATGTACTATAACATCATGTACAAAATTATATTCTATGTAAATAATATACTCAATTATTTTCTCCTTTTCATATTACTTGACTCGTATTGACCTTATATATCCTTAAAAAAATGTATATAGATGTATCTTTTACTAAACTAATTCATTATTAATGATGCCGCATGCCTTAAAACTCTAATTTGATTTAATTTTACATATTATCGATTCAATTTATTAGTTTTTGATTTGTGAACACGCTATTTAAATGGGGGACTATAACATACACTTTGTTTTATTCCTATTCAATGCTTACGAGTTGATATATATCATTATATCATTTTATTGAACTGATGTAATAGCTTAAAGGTATCTAATATCAAACTCCTGCATGCCTGAGGGTTGCATTCATGAATCATGAAGCAAGAGTACTATTCTACCCTTATTTAATATTTTCTTGAAGTCAAGTTTTCAATCATTGAACATGAATTGATTTATTTTGATTAATTAATTTGACCAATGGACATTAGTTATTTACTTCATTTTTTTATGTTGGTCAAATGTATATTTTCAAGGCTAAAACTCCCTCGGTCAACTTTTAATTGTCATGGTTTTTCTTTTTAGAGTCAAATTATAAGAAGTTTGACTGAACATTTTACAATGTATTTTTTCATCATATTGATATCTAAAAAAAATAACAATTTATAGTACGTTTTGTATAGTTTTTGAATATCTAAATTTTTTGCTTAAATATCAAATTAATGTAATCTAATTTAGCTTTGAAAATTAGTCAAATTGACTTTCAGAAGCACATGACAACCAAAAGAGGATGGATGGAGTATCACTTTGCATGTAATTCAATTCATTAATGTTGTAATATCCTTAATTAATTGCTTTTGCAAAGCAGTCTTACCAAATAAATTCTAATTAAATTACATTAATTATAGTAATAAATCTTATGAATATATGACAAGAGAGTTCAACTTTTTATTAATTACTACATTTAATAACAATACTTTTGATTGCAAGTGAGAGCTATAAATAGGACCCTTGCATCACTGATTTTTCTCATCCATCACTCATTTAGCAAATTAATTAAACAATTATGGCTTCATCAATGGGATCTAACAATGGTTCTTCAATTGAGAAAAATTACTGGGAGGATACATATGATGTAAGTTTTTTCTAATAGGATCTATCTGTGTAGAAAGTCCTTTTTGTTTTCATTTTATTCTCAATTCAAATATGTATGAATTTTCCTAATTAATGTGATTGTTTATTTTTCTTTGATATATGAAAAACAAAGAGCGGTGATACCAATGATGATGGAATGGTCGTCACTTCTACTTACAAGGGGAATGATCAGATGCCGGTGCGAAATGACACTTATCCTGATCTATCCTTTATGGGGAATATAACGTATCCCTATCTAGCTCCACCATTTATTGGTAAGAAAGAAAATCCATATATATATATATATATATGTATACTACTAAGTTCGATATACTTTATTTTTATAACTGAGTCTATTAAATATAATTATAGATTTTCCTGGAATACACTTGACTGTTGATCTGCCAATATCACCTAAGGGCAAGCCAGAAGGTGAGGTTTTGGAGAACGAGGAAGCACAAGTAGGAGGGGCCGCTGCTGCAGAACCACGTCCAGCTATACGCGACGTGGCTGGTGAAGGATCATGCATATCATCGGTTAGAGGACTCATTCCAACGGCTGAAAGCATTAGTAAAGAGGTGCCTGAAAAATAGACTCGTCCCTCGAAGGACCAGCCATGAAGAGAAGTTGATGCTGGAGAAGTAACGGTGATGAAGTTCATTTATTCATCAAAACTAGAACAATTTTAATTTGATATTTTGTGTGTTTTTATGTGTTGGACTATGGATCGAACAATTACCGTACTTTGAAGTTTTAGTTATATTATGTTTTTATGAATATTTTTTAGTGTTTATTTTATTATAGCCATAGTTGCTTTTGTTTTTCTTTCAATATAACATATATATATTCCTTGTTATAATTACTAGCGCACAAGGCAATGCGCACTATATGCAGGAAGTGATTAGTTCAAGAATGGGCACACGGGACAAACTCAAGATTACCTTACAAGGATATATATGATCAAGATGGGCACACGAGACAACGTAACTTCAAGCTGAAAAACATCATCGGAGATATTACAAACAATCTGAAGAATGCAGATTCAGACTACATTGTTATATGGGACGTTTTATCACCTTGTGTATTATCCTCATAGCGTTGTGTAGATTATTTTGTACACATATTAATTGTCTTTTTATGTGACAATTAGATGAACCAAATGTAAAGTATTTTTTAGTTTGACCAGAGTAATTTCGTATTTGAGTCTCCTAGGTTATGGAGTGCCTTAGTAAGGAAGCGCATTACCCCCAAATGTATGATTTCCTGATGCAAATTCAAATTTTATCCTCAAAGCGTTTTGTAGACTATTTTTTTACAGTCATTGTGTTGTTTGAAGGTTCGGTCATTGCCCCCCTCCTCTTTTTATATGTTACAATTACATGAATGGATTAAAAGACAAGCAGCCCAACAACTTGATTATCTAGTGTATTTTAGTAAAGTAAAGTTGTGTACAAATACTACATGTCATGTATTATATAGCATCATGTACAAAATTATATTCTATGTATATATCACGACTAGCTATATAGTTATAATTATATAAACAAATTATTTATTATCTCTCGTTTGTAATCTCAAATACATGTGAGTTGTGATGACAACTTTTGAAGGTGAAAATCAGAAAAACTTACATAGTGTGTATTGTGTTAAAGAAAAAATCAAACAATATATCATTCTCAATTCAGTGTTTTTTTTTTCCTTGACCATGGTGAACCAAAACATATATTATCATTGAATTTGTGAGACAATTCACACTTATTAAGAAAAATAAAGACATAATTTAAGTCATACTTTTCACTATGTCCCTTGTTAAATCATAAATATAACTTTGCAAGTAATTTATCTCCTTGAAAATATCAAACTTCATTAAAGGAAAGGATAAATAAGCAAAATTTTCAAACATATATCTTAAACTTTGAACAATTCAATTATTTTGAACATTGAAAAAAGGTCCAAAAATTTAATTAATATGGAAGAAAGGGAGTAATAATTTTACATTAAAATATTCTTATGGTTTGGATGTAACTTAATTAAATAGTGTAATAATCTGTAATTAATTGCTTTGAAATTAGTTTCAACAAACTATAAATTTTAATAAATGTATATATCCTATCAAATTAATGGCAAAACAATAGTGAGAGCTATAAATAAGACTCCTACATTATTGATTTTTCTCATCCGTTCATCACTCATTAGCAACACTAATCTTGCTTAGGTTCTTCTTTCAAATTAATTAAGAAGTTATGACTTCATCAAGAGGATCTAGCAATAGTGCTTCAATTAGGAAAAGGTCTGCTAATAACAAAAACAAGGTAAGTTTTCCTGATTTGATTATCTAATAATGCTACATAAGATCTATCTATGTAGAAATTAAACTGCTCTTTGTTTCAATTAATTCAAATATGTGCAAAACCAAAAAAAGAAAGCACAAGTAGGAATGGATGTCGTGGCTAAGCAGTCACATAATGTGTTTGGTGATGGATCACACACATCATCAATTAGAGGACTCATTCCAACTAAGTGGCCAGCTAGAATGATTAATACGGCTTACAACAAGTATCAGGTGCCGGCAACACATCAACTCTTCATTGGGAATAGGATGCACTCCCATCCAAATTCAAATTACTCTAGTAAGAAAGAAAATTTGAAATCATAACTCCTTTTAATTTATTGGATTCAAAATATTTGTTTTATAACTGATGAGCTTCTAAAATATAAATACAGTAATTCCCCCAATACAACAGGCCATTGATCTACCCATACATGGAGCTCAATCGAATCCTCTTATAGTGTCTAACAATGATGGATCTACCAATGATCAAGCACCAAATGAGGCTTTGAAGGAAAAAACAAAAAAAAAAGAGGCAGCAACAGAAAAAGAGGACGGTGGTGTTGCTGTAAAACAACAAAAGGAAGCACAGATACAAGAGAACATCCGAATCTTGGCTCAACAGTTACATTATGTGTTTGGTGATAGACCACGCACATACACTCCACGTAAGCGGTTGTGTGATGTGTTTGGTGATCCATCAAACACATCGCGGCCAATTAAAGCGGTCAGTGCTTCTTACAATGAAAAAAATCAGGTGTCTGAAGGAAAAAATACTCATCCACGTCAACCATTGTGTGGAAATAGGATGCGCTCCTATCAAAATTCATATTACTCTAGTAAGAAAGAAAAATTGAAATCATAACTCCTTTTATTTATTGGATTCAAAATACTGATTTTATATCTGAACTTTTAAAATATACAGGGATTCCCCCAATACGAATGACAGTTGATCTGCCCGTATCTTCTCCAATGGATACAACTACACAAGGAAGAGAGGTTGTTGTTGCTGCTGCTGTAAGACTAGAGGAGGGTGTTGGGGACAATTTTACATAAGTAGGAGACAATGTGGTTCCTGTGGTGAAGTACCATTGTCCGGATCTCAACTTTCTTCCACCACAAGAGGAAGATAATATAGATTTTTATTCTTAATCAAAACTTGAACCATGTAAGTTAGTGTTATTTTTTAAAAAAATGGAAGGAGTAATTACTAATGCGCAAGGCAATGCGCATTATGAAGGAAGTGATTAAATGACTTCAAAGAATATATGGGCAAACTAAAGAGAACTTATGTATCATGACTATAGTTATAACTATATATACAAATTTGAGTGTTACGTAAACTAATTAATCACTTTTACTAATATTGATGTAAATTTATTTTAATCAATTATCTTTGGTTTGTAATCTCAAATACATGTGATGAAAGCTTTTGAAGGTGAAAATCCTTCAATTTTCTTTATATAAATTGTTGTTTAATGTTACTCTTTTTGGACCACTTTACTTGTCATGTTTTTGTTTACCTGTCTTTGAGAAAATATATGTTTTGACTATCATATTCTTATTTTGTATTTTTAATCATTAAAATATTAATCACTCTTTAATATTTCCTCTATTTCATATTAACTAAATTTGTGAGACAATGCATACATATTAAGAAAAACATTAAAGGACATAATTTAAACCAAAATTTCCACGTTTGCCCTTTGTGAAATCATAAATATAACTTTGTAAGTAGTGTAAGTTATCTCCTACAAAATATAAAACTCTAATAAATGAAAAGAGAAATATGAAAAAAGTTTCAAACATCCATCTTGAACTTTGAACAATTTAATTATTTTAAACAATGAAAAAATTCTCAAAAATTCAGTTAATATGGAATCAAGTGAATAAATAAAAAGAAAGTTAAACTAAGCAATTACAGCTTTGGAGTATTTGTATATGTTCATCCCCTAATTTTTTACTGCTAATTATTAGTCAATGTTTGTTACTTTCAAGGATAAATATTACTAAGGTCAAAATAGGAAGAATGTACTCATTTACTCAATTCGTATCATATTATTTGCCTCTTGTTGACCTAACACATCACTTAAAGAAAATTTCATTAAATATGTATTTTATTAAACTATCCTTAATAATACGTTTGAAACTCTAAATTTGACTACTCCTATTTTATATAATTATTTAATATTACACGTTCCTAAATATTTATCATGATTTTTTTTTTGCTCATGTCTAAAGGAAAATATTAAGTAGAACTTAATTTGATAATATCCTTAGTTACTTATTACTCCTATCATTTAATAAAAAAATTCTTTTATGACCGAAGTTAAATGTGCTAACCAAACAATTAATTATATCTACCTCTCCATATTTTTAAATAAATATAAAAGTGGTAACAAACCATTAATTATAACTTACTTCCTCTAGTACATATTAAATGAATTGTTGGACTTTTTCATAGTTCAAAATAAATGAATTGTTTTCAAGTGAATTATTGGTACTCATTTCCATATTTATCCTTCATTTAGTAAGGTTGTTAACTACTTTACATTTTCTAGGAGGATAGTTTAATTTGAAAAGAATCAAAAGGGTAATGGAATGTCACGACCCAAAGTACACTCTAGACATGACATGACGTATAAGACCCCGAGAGGCCCTACACAAGCCACTTGACATACATATACACAACATTATAGAAAAAAAATAAGAAATCTCATAAGAAGTAAAGAGTTTGACATATAAGCGGAAGTATATCAAAGTCTTGACAAGCCATCTATTACATCAAAAGAAGTGGTCGGGAAGTAACCCGTACACCACATACAAAGTCTGAAAATTAGAGCATAAAGAAAATCAAATAAAGATGTCTTTGTCCCTGGAACATGAGAACTCACTAACTCTATGAAGTCTATGGATCACCAACTAGCCACAAGTGGAGGGAGAGAAAACGTCAAGCCCTACATTAGTGAAACAATGTAGGCACAAGTATACATTAGTGCATGAAATGTACGAAGTATGAGGGGAATGCAATAAAACATGAAACACTTCTATGGGACCTTCCTATGGTCCGTAGAACCAACTACGACCTGTCGGAACCTTCCGTAGACCTAAGGTCCTAATCAAATCTCTGAATCAATTTTACGTGTCAGTTCTATGACCCGTCAAACATCCTACGGTTCGTCATGTCAAAGCGCATGTCAAACTTCAGAAACTTGAAATTTCAAAACTCAACCCAACTTGCTATGATTGCCTTTCTACGGCCCATAGGACTCCCTAAGATCCGTAGATTGAACTCGTAGTTCACCGTTTCAGCCAAATTCTGCATTTTTCTTTCCTTTACAACTATCCAACTTTCGAGGTGTTACATGGAAAGCAACATTTTATTTATTCTCTTAAATATTTTTCTTAAGAGGTATGGCATACCCCCAACAACTCACTTAATATAGATTAGAGGGAATAGTTTTTTGAAAATGACAAATATTGTGGACCATTTGTTTTAGGAAAAATATATAACAAGTATTTTGGAACGGAGGGAGTACTAAGGATAGTAAGAAGAAAAACAAACTCTCTTGATTTACTAAATTGGAGAAATAAATTGAAATATTTATTTTTGGTATAGGCCCTCAGGGGCGGATTTAAAAAATATCAAGAGGTGTCACGTGACGTTGCTTCATCAAATAAATGCAATTACACAATGAAAAGGGAAAAGCAAATATAATATATAATTAAGGTGACACTTTTTAAACCAATCGTGTCTGTAGCTCAATTGGCTTCTTGTTGTAATTTTGTAGGCTAGGTTTGACACTTTGTGTCAATTTTTATTTTTAAAAAATAGTATTATTTTTTTATGTAGTTATTTTAGATATATTTCAAAAAAGAGTACTCATTGAGCAGAAGTTATAATATATTTAACTTTTTTTAACAAAAAGTATAGTATAATACGTGAATTGTATTTTGTTTATATTTTATCTTTTTTAAAATATAATATTATATTATTATATTTATTATTTCACATTTTAAAAGGTGACACCGCTGATGAAAATTCTTGTGTACGTTACTGTAGGCACTATAACAAAAATAATTTTTAATTGCAACAAATATGCACATTAACAAAAAGTGTTAAAGTCTCTACCAACCTTACTTAAGTGTCATTAGATCCAATGTAGTTATAGGCTTTTAACAATATTTACAAAGAGTGCTAAAATGTAATTGTCACTAGAAGTAGACTGACATAAATGTACAATAATTACATACAATTGGCAAATTTTAGCCTAGAATTAATTAGCATCTTTTAGTCCAAAACAAATTAGCAACTATTAGCCCAATACTAAAAAAGAGAAATATTGTAGATTTTTTTTTTTTAAAACGTGTATGCAACTAACCGTCCAAAAAGGACGTGGGTTGATTAATCTTCCTCATTATTTATTAACTCCTACATTATGTATCCTTTAAAGAATTAGTATTTGTATACATTCAATTATTTTCTGCACCAACATATACACAAAACCTTAATACATAAGTATTTGTATACATTCAATAGTAAAGTTTATGCACCAATGTATACACACAATCGTGTATACATAAGTATTCGTACACATTCAATATTAATGTTTCTGCACCAATGTATACACGCAAACATGTATACATACTTGTTTGTATACATTCAATTGTATTGTGTCTGCACCAATGCATACATTGATTTTTCGGAATCATCGTCCCGATTTTTAATAAAAATCTTACGAAAGGTTTTTTTACACATAAATTTAACAAAAATCACAAACACCAGAATCTAAATCACCAAAATAGATAACTCTAAAGTATCAATAATTTACCTTACATATAAAAACACAGAACAGATTAAGGAAAGAAATTAGATTTACCATTAGAAAAAAATTAGAACAGAATTTTTTTGAAAAACTTATAAAGAATTAAGAAAGAAAGAAGAAAGAGAAAATGTAATATTTAATATTATTTAACTTGTTGCAGTTGACAAAATTTGATGAAAGAGACTTGGAGTAAATTAAAAAATTTATCTTTTCAATAACGAAATAAAAGGAGCAATGGGATAGTTACCGTATCTTGATATTAGAGAGAGAAAAGATAATATATGAAAAGCAGTTCAGTTTTCAAGAATATAAATTGGACTATTTAATGCAAAAATAAATATTAAAAAAACTTTTCATGCTAAAAAATAAAAAGGGGTTATTTATTGCCAATTTAGAGCATAAGGAATCATGCTGTGCCATTTTTTCAAAAATATACTTAGTGACAATTAAGTTATTATTGTTAATTAATTATCACTAAAAATTATTTTTGATATAGTGAAAGCCCCAAGTAAAATGAAACGGAAGGAGCATACATTTGCTTTCTAAAATCATGACAATTATTTCAGACCATCTATTTTCCACCAGCACAATAAATAAAATGGTCCGAAGGGACTAGAATGCAACACAAAAACACCCAAGGCATGGAATTTACTATTTTTGGAAAATAGGAATGACAAAATATAAGCAAAAAAGGGTAATCATGATGGGACTCTTATCTCTTTATTAGTACAATTTTGAAGTCAAATGATGAGTTAAAGTTATGATTTTGATGAAGAGGTAAAGTTGCTGATTCAATGATGAGTTGAGCTTTCTCTTTGCTTGAAAATTCAAGATTGACATATAACAAATTTCGTTCTTTTTTTTCTGAATTCGCTCTTCCCTGTTCTTGGTCTGAAAATAAAGAAAGGCTACAAGTAAAGAGATTTATTCATTGATAAGAAAAAGAAAGAACGTGAACGGGGATTAGAACTCAACAGTTACACCTACTTAATCTATCTTTTGTTTCATTTCTTCAGAAACAATCACAAACACTTTTTTTTATCATGGATCTATGACTAGAAATTCAATGTGTAATCTCATTTGTTCACCATTGAATTCTTTCCTTCTACAGTAAGCATTATGTCCCATTTCATTCCATTTTCAGCTTTCTGTAAGCATATAATCTACAATATATTGGTCAATTCCCCATAAGTTCTTGCTGGTCAAGTTTCAGGGGACAGCCATATAAGGTGCATGTTGATGGCAAAGGGGAAAAAGTTCCTCCTTGATATTGATAATGAAAGCTTTGGCAATTATATTTAATTGTTGCAGCTGACCTTTGTAATTTACTTGTTTGGTTGATGAAACTGGTATTTTTTGCTCCTGGTATTTGTGTAACTGTTCCCAATTCATCCATTTTGTTCATGCATCACTTCAAATACATGTATCTAGCGTGATTTGCATGTACCTGGGATATATACGAATCTCGTTCGCCTCCCTCGTGTACCTGGTAGTAAAAATACACGTATCTAAATGTAAAATAACTAGGAAACTCTATAATAGTGGTAAGATTACGTAATATTTTAAAAGTATAAGTAATAATAATATATATGATAAGTGAAGTATGTCTAATTATGTAGTTTTTCCTTTTGAAATTCCAATTAATGTGGGGTCTAACACTGACTATACAATTTAGATCCTTAATTGACTAGTAGTACTAATTGGGTTTATTTGATCGAAACAAGTTATCTTAAAATTGTGGACATATCCAAGTTAAAAATTGATGTTTGAAGTGGAAGTGTATTAGTGGATTTTAAGTGATAGAATTTATGTGGATCCCGTCTTTTTAAGTGAATGAAAAGTTTTAAAATAATTATGAGACCAAAATTGAGATAATATCTCATATGGTACTCAATTATGAGTTATTCCTTCAAAAGTCACGCATTTTTTTCTTTATAATTTCAAAGTTACACAAATATAAATATATGCATACAAAGCACCCAACCTATTTACTGTGTCAATTTTTTTTGCTTTATACATGTATACTAGATACAAAATCCCAAGCCCAATATATTACTTTATTTGTTTTAATTTAGGAAAAAATACATAGATATACAATTTAAGATATTATAATTTCTAAATTCCCTACCATTTAAAGAAATTTTAAAAATTCTCTCTCGGATTCATCTTTATCCCCTTTTGGATACATCTCTATTGCCTCTCAGGTACATCCCTATCCCCTCTTGAATACATCTCTCCGAGTAATGTATCATTTACAAATTACAATGTATCGGACAACCAAGGGAATGTATTAGAGAGAAATGAAAAATTAGAAAAAATTGTAATTGGACAAACTTCAAGGAAAGGATGTAATTAGCCCCCTAAGGTATGAGATTTTTGTACTTTATACAATTTTTGTGACACAAATAGAATTAGGAGAGTCATTTACATTTTTAAATATTTATTGTTGTTAATTACTTTTATAAAAATTTTAAGGTAGTTTTCAAATAATATTTGTGGCACATGTGATATTTTGAGAGTTAATAAAAATTTTTAATATATTTGTTTAAATATTTTAAGTTGTTAATTATTATGATTTATGGTACTCTCGATTAACATAATTTTTAAATAATATATGTTATCCATTATGTCTCAATTTATGTGGCATATGTGAAATTTCAAAAGTTAATCAAAATTTTAATATATTCTTAAATATTTTAAGTTGTTAATTATTGTGATTTATAAACTTTTAACTTAATTTTCAAATAATATATGTCACTCCCACAATCCCATTTATGGCATAAGTGAAATTTTTAGAGTTAATCAAATTTTTTGTGTGTTATTCTAAATATATAAGTTGTTGATTATTGTGTTTTGCAATACAATTTTTTTTATAATTATTAAATACATAACATACTATTAAGGAAAGTAAGACAAATAAATTAAAACAAGAGAAATCACTAAATATTAATAGAGGAAATTGGAGATATTTAGGATTAATTTGTGTTCTTTTGAGAAAAAAAAATTATGTCAAAAGTAGTGGGTCCAGTTATTTGAAATTATACAAAGTAAAATTAGTAATATACAAAGTTGTGTATTTTTTCCCTTTTTACTTGGTATATACAGAGAAGTTAAATTAGTGTTTTTTTATTTATTTATTATCTAAATTATTTTTCAATTTTATTTATGGTTTTTCAAAATTGCTACAGTTCATTCTTATATATAAGAGTCATAAGTAGCGTATTAAATTGAAAATATGTGGAAAATTTTCTTGAAGTAAATAAAAACTTAACAAAATATATATTTTGTAGAAATTTCACCTAAAAACAACGTTTTAGGGCAGAGACGGATCTAGAATTTAAAGATTGTGAGTGTCATATCGTTAAGTTGATTGAATCAATCAAATTATTAGTTGTTAAGTCTCAACCGTTTGTAATTTTTCATCACATACATATTATAATAATGTCTATCAAAGTCAAATGTTGCCCATGGCCTAAGGGTATAAACATTGTTTTTTCATGTGTGGATTGCGGGTTCGAGTCCAAGCCCTAACATTTTTATTTTGCAAAAGAAACAGAAACTGCATTAAAAAATGAGCTAATGGTGAATCGAACTTGGGACCCCATATATATATATATATAACATTTCAAACGAGACCACTGAGTGTCATGGCACCCCACCATGATACATAGATCACCCCTATTTTAAGGGAATGATGAAAAAAAAGAATAAAAAGATGATAATATCCACATTTAAGCTCGTTTCATTTTTCTACTTAATTATTGTTTATCTTATTATATATATGTAACAAATTGACACAGTGAAACACCAACTACACTTATATTAATACCCTTTATCTCAACTTACAAGTAGTAGATATATTGAGGTCCCTAGAATCAGAAATACAAGAGGAAATTGCAGGAGTAGCAAAACTAATGATAGAAGAAGAAGGAGGTGAGGAACTTAGAAGAAATTGAGAGAGAAAGAGTGTCCAGTGATAACAAAAGTACTCTGGCCTGCACTGCTCCACTCACGATGCTTTATGCCTACTGCTTTGCCAATTTTACCCCTTTTTACCTGAACTTCCCCCTTTCCACACGTAATCACCAAGTATTTTAGGAGGAATGACCTTTCTAGCAGTCTTACGTGGCAGTCCCATGTGCTCATCCTGAGTGGATATATATATATATATATATATATATATATATCAAGTACTAGAGAAATAAAACAAGCTCAAATGTAAGATCGAAGTTGATACAAATAATTCATACAGTAAATCTCAATTAATAATATTTTTGAATTATGATATACTAATTGTTATTGTGTTAAATAAGAAAATTGAATAATCATTCTCAACTCATTCTGTTCTTCATTATTTTTTCCTTGATCATAAGTAACCAAAACATATATTACCATTAATAATGTGGACCTACATATGATAATAAGAAAATATTATGATAATTTTTATGGTCAAATATTCTTATTTGCATGTAATTCATTTCATTAATGTCATAGTCCTTAATTAATTGCTTTTGAAAAGCAGTTTTTAACATATTATAAATTTTAATAAATGTATATATCAAATAAAATTAATTGCAAAAAAACATTATTAATATTTGACAAGAGAGTCAAGTTTATAATTACTACACATGACACCTTAGATTGCAAGTGAGAGCTATAAATAGGAGTCCTACATTACTCATTTTTTCCATCCCATCACATTACTCATTTAGTAACATTAATCTTGCTTAGCTTCTTCTTTCAAATTAATTAAGAAGGTATGGTTTCTTCAACAAGATCTGGCAATAGTGCTTCAATTGAGAAAAGGTCCTCCAACGATAAAAACAATGTAAGTTTTCCTAATTTAATTATCTAATGATACTACATATCTACATAGAATCTATTTATGTAGAAAATTCTCTTTATTTTCATTTTGTGTTTTCAATTAATTCAAATATGTGCAAATCAATTATTTATATTTTCTTCTATGATGTTGATATGACTAATTTTTTTTATTTGGATATATGAAGAACAAGATCGGTAGTGATGAAGAAAACACTTGTTCATCCAAGCCCAATTGCGTTGTGAATGATTTTGCTTCTTCTGCCTTTATAAGTGATCTCACTCCTCCTGCAAGTGAAACCGTTATCACAAGTAACATTGATATTGGATTTTTCTTTTTAAATCTCACTGAAAAATGCGCGCGCGCACATATATATATATATATATATATATATATACACACACATTTAGGT
>NW_006238946.1:2110606-2112393 GCF_000226075.1 Solanum tuberosum
ACGTATAAACGACCAACTAAACCAGCCAATATTGCTTACAACAAGAAAGATCAAGTGCCTACAGAAAAGACACTCATCCACTTGATATTTCTTGTTGTAAGTAGTATTGGCCGTTATATATATATATATATATATATATATATATATATATATATATATATATATATATATATATATATATATATATATATATATATATATATATATATATATATATATATATATATATATATATATATATATATATATATATATATATATATATATATATATATATATATATATATATATATATATATATATATATATATATATATATATATATATATATATATATATATATATATATATATATATATATATATATATATATATATATATATAAATAAAAGTATTTATTGATTGAAAATACTTATTTATAATTACTTTTTAAAATATAAATAAAGAATTTTTTTTCAATACGATTGACCGTTGATCTACCCATACATAGAGCTCAATTACATCCTCTTCTAATATCTAACAACGATGAATCTACAGAAGATCAAACACCAAAGGCCAAGCTAGAGAAGGTTTTGGAGGAAAAATCAACAAAAGAGGTCGTTGTTGCTACAAAACAACAAAAGGAAGCACAAGTAAATGAGAGCATCCAGGTCATGGCTAAGCGGTTGTGTCATGTGTTTGGTGATATACCACGTACATACACTCCACGTAAGCGATTGTGTGATGTGTTTAGTGATGGATCAGACACATCGCGTCCAATTAGAACGGTCAATGATGCTTACAACAAAAAACATCATGTGCCTACAGAAAAAGACACTCATCCACGTCAATCATTGTGTGGGAATAAGTTGCACTCCTATCAAAATTCATATTACTCTAGTAAGAAAGAAGATTTGAAATCATAACTCCTTTTATTTATTGGATTCCAAATACTTATTTTATAACTGAACTTTTAAAATATAAATACAGGAATTCCCCCAATACGATTGACCGTTGATATGTCCATATCTTCTCATATGGCTACAACAACACAAGAAAGAGAGATTGTTGTTGATGCTGCTGTAATACCAGAGGAAGGTGTTGGGGACAATGTTGCAGAAGAACAACAAGCACCAGAGGCTCTTAATGCTTCTGCAGAATTATGTTCAGCTATACACAACGATTTGGTTCCTATGGTGAAGAATCATTGTACGAATCTCAACATTCTTCCACCAGGGAAATATGATAAAGATTATTATTAATCAAAACTTGAACAGTGTAATTTTATTTTTTTTATGTGTTAATGGTGTCGAACTATAGATCATTATCGTACTTTCAAATTTTTGTTATATTTTGATTTATGGATATTTTGTTGTGTTTTTTTTGTTACAATATCTAATTTCATTTTTCTCTTTTTGTTTCAATATAATATATTTCTTGTTAATTTATATATAGGTATTAAAAATGGAGTGGGGTGGCGCGGGTTGAGCTCAACCCCGCAAATTTTTTGAAGGAAAAATTACATAAGTGAAGGCCTTTTATTTAATAATTACCATTTTTAAGTATACTTTTAATTTATTACCATTTTTGTCAACTTTTAGCAATAGTTACTTAAAACAATTTTAAAACAAATTTGTTCCTTTTCATGTAATTTTTAAACTAAAGCAAGAAAAGTGTTGCCCATTCGCTCATATCCTCTCTCTTTTCTTTCTACTCTTTTGTCCGAAAATTTTAGGGTTTTGTTGTTCTTTCTTCCCCATCTTTCAGCACAGAATTCTAATGGAAGAAGAAGGAGGAGCACGAAAATC
>NW_006238946.1:2119155-2120846 GCF_000226075.1 Solanum tuberosum
TTCAAACTCAACTCTCTGCCCGAACTTGATTCATCTCGAAATTGATCACTGAATACACATCGTTGAAGGTTAGTATAGCCGAGAAAGAGAATTAATCTTGAATTAAGCAAGTAACTAATGACATGCAATCGAATTTAAACCTTCTAACCTTTCAAACTTCAAACTCAACTCTCTGCCCGAACTTGATTCATCTCGAAATTGATCACTGAATACACATCGTTGAAGGTTAGTATAGCCGAGAAAGAGAATTAATCTTGAATTAAGCAAGTAACTAATGACATGCAATCGAATTTAAACCTTCTAACCTTTCAAACTTCAAACTCAACTCTCTGCCCGAACTTGATTCATCTCGAAATTGATCACTGAATACACATCGTTGAAGGTTAGTATAGCCGAGAAAGAGAATTAATCTTGAATTAAGCAAGTAACTAATGACATGCAATCGAATTTAAACCTTCTAACCTTTCAAACTTCAAACTCAACTCTCTGCCCGAACTTGATTCATCTCGAAATTGATCACTGAATACACATCGTTGAAGGTTAGTATAGCCGAGAAAGAGAATTAATCTTGAATTAAGCAAGTAACTAATGACATGCAATCGAATTTAAACCTTCTAACCTTTCAAACTTCAAACTCAACTCTCTGCCCGAACTTGATTCATCTCGAAATTGATCACTGAATACACATCGTTGAAGGTTAGTATAGCCGAGAAAGAGAATTAATCTTGAATTAAGCAAGTAACTAATGACATGCAATCGAATTTAAACCTTCTAACCTTTCAAACTTCAAACTCAACTCTCTGCCCGAACTTGATTCATCTCGAAATTGATCACTGAATACACATCGGTGAAGGTTAGTATAGCCGAGATACAGAATTAAGGATGAATTAAACAAGTAACTAAGACATGCAATCAAATTTAAAGCTTCTAACCTTTCAAACTTCAAATTCAACTCTCTGCTCGACTTGATTCGTCTCAAAACTGCACTGAATTCACATCTCTGAAGGTAGTATAGCCGTATTTGTGAAGAAAATTGTGAGTAAGAAGTGGCGAGAGAAAATCGCACCAACGAGAGAAAATCGTAGTGGCAAGAGAAAATTGGGAGCGAAAGATGGAAAGGACGAAGTGAATTTGATTTAATTCAGCCAAATTGTCATATATGGTTAAAAAAATAATGTTGACAAATATAGTAAATATTTTTTAAGAAGTATACAGGTAAGTGATTTTCCCTTTTTTGAACTGCTCCGCCCCATATGAACTCGCCCCGCATAAATTTCAAAGTTTTTTTTCCTTTTTAATTGAATTTAATATGAAAAAAACGAATTTGTATTTTTTTTTTCATTTTTCACCAATTAATTGTTTCTAGTTAACATTTTAACAATTATTTCTTAATTGCTAATTAATTATTTCTAATTAATATTTCGACAACTAACAATTGAATGAACAAGTCTAGTTTAAATTTAACAAAAAAGAAGAAGTTAAAACTAAAGTCAAAGCTTAATATAAGAAGTGTATATCTTTGTTTTTTTATCAATTACAAAGATTTAATTTTCTTCAGGTTCTTATTTGATACCTTAAACCCGCAATCCGTTCCACCCCACATTAATTTTAAAAATAATTACTTCTATCCGCCCCACATAACTTTAAACCCGCCCCACATAATTTTAAATCCGCTTCACATAACTCTAACT
>NW_006238946.1:2120865-2149547 GCF_000226075.1 Solanum tuberosum
ATCTAATATCCCCCCCCCCCCCCCCCCCGCATAGCTCTAAACCTGTTCCACCCTGCCCCATTACAATCCCTATTATATAATTACTAGTTCGCGAGGCAATGCACACTATGCAGGAAGTGGTTGGTGTATTTGAAATGGGCTTCAAGAATGAGTACGCTATAAAGAAGTTGTGTACAAACTAAATAGTACATGCCATGTATTATAGCATCATATACATAATTATATCATATGTATCATGACTATAGTTATAATTAATACAAATTTGAGTGCTACAGACACTAATTTATCACTTCTTTCATTATTGATGCAAATTTATTTTAATCTATTATGAGTTTAATTAGCTCTTATTTGTAATCTCAAATATATGTGATGAAAGCTCGTGAAAATCCTTCAATTTTCTTTATATTGACAAAGTAACTTGCAAATATAAATTGTAGTATTATGTTATTCTTTTCGGGCCACATTACTTATCATATGTTTTGTTGGGAAAATTATATAATTAAACTTAATATATCATTATTACTTATACTATCAAAATATTACATATCTTACCACCAATTAAGAGTTTCCTATCATATATTGAGGAATATACACTTAGACACATATATTTTTCCTACCATACACACTAAAATAGGGAGAGAGGTGAGCCAGATTCGTTATGTATTCCGGATACATGTGAATCACACTAGATACATGTATATCTATGTATTCAATGTGACTCACATGTATCTGGGATATCAAATACATAGGAGAGTGGCGAGCGATATGAGAGAGAGGTGAGTACGACTTGTTATATATCCCAGATACATGTGAATCCACTTGGATACAATGTATCTAGAACAAATTACACCTAATTTTTGACCCATGTATTTCGAGTTTAACGTATCTAAACGTATCTAGACACACCAAAATCTTGTAAGATACGTAATTACAAACTAGAATGTATCTAAGTAATTAACTTCTAAACTAGTGGGATTTATGTAAGCCCCCTTTTTTATTTACATGCCTCTTGAGAAGGTATGTGTTTTGACTATCATATCCTTATTTATTATTTTAATCATTAAAATATTAATCATTCTTTAATAAATAAAAATAAATTTAATCTAAGCTATCACAACATTGGAGTATAAATATATGCCCATCCCTTAATTTTTCATGCTAACTAGTCAATGCTTGTTACTTTCGGATAATTATTACTAAGGTCAAAATGGAAAGAATATACTCAATTACTACATATTATACTACTTGCCCTTGTTGACTGACACATTCCTTAAAAAAACTTTAATTAAATATGTATTTTACTCTAACTTTGACTATTATATTTTATATAATTATTTAATACTATCCATTACTAAATATTTGTCATGATTTTTTTTGCACACCCGGCCTTAAAAAAATATCAAATAGAGACTAGAGTTAATTTGATAATATCCTTAATTATTTATTATTCCTATCAATTTAACATTTTTTTTCTTTTGCATCACAATTTAATAATTTTTTCCTTTGCATCACAATTTAATAATTTTTTCTTTTGCATCATATTAATATCTCTCCATATTTATGACTAATAGTAAAGGTGATAACAAATCCATCATCGATGGAAGGTGAAAGGATGCATTTTGAAGGTTGAAAGAAGGAAATGTGCCAGATGTTTTGAATTGTTTTAAGTTGTCTTTTCTTATTTTACTACTCTATCTCTATGTTCTTAATTACTTGTCCATTTTAACTAATCAAGAAAGAACAATTTTTTTTAACTATTACACCCTCAATTAATTACTTTGAAAAAGATAGAACTTCTTGAAAATCTTAAGTTTTTAATTCATCTGCTTCATAATTAATAGGGATAAATAGTAAACTCGCTATGTCAATAATTGTTTTCTTAATATGTATACCAATTCAGTTGAATTTATTAATGAGTATACTTATTATCGTTAAAAATTATTTTTGTTGGTGTATAGTCCAAAGTAAATGAGTTAGTTTAAAATTCAAGAAAATTATTGAGATTCATTTTGATATTTATCTTGCATAACCGCAAAAATAATTTCGATAGATCAAACTAGAAAATAAATAAATTAACAGATGTAATAGTTAAATTATTTTGTGGGCTTCCTCCTATTATTGAGTTCTTCCAGGCAACCTGTGTTGTTTCCCATTTTCTTAAAAGGAAAGCCAAGTTCAAACTTCAAATTTATTCAAGTCTAAGTAAGAGGTTAAAATTTTCAGTTTTTCTGGAAGTTTACTAAAATGAGACTCAAATATAATCAAAACTTTTGATGCATAAGAATTCACTCTAACAAATTGAACTCTTTCAATCATACATGCAGTGTATTCAATGGCGTACATAAAAAAAATTCTGTCAGCAATGTCATCTTTTAAAATAAAAAATAATAAATAAACAATCTACGCCCTATAAGAAGAAGAAAGAGGCTTAAGTCATCGCTTAAGTGGCATACTTCTTTGATCAGGATTTCTAATTATCTTTTTTCTCTAACTTTTGAGATTTTTCTCTTTATTTTAGGATTTAAAATATTACATTAAATTAATGATGATCTATTTATATTATTTCTTCAATTAATTATAGTAATTATTGAAAATTGATTGGTTTCTTCTTCATTGATCCATAACCGTTATTTTTCTTTCTTTATTTAGACCTCATTATGTGATCATCATTTAAGTTATTGATAATCAACTTTATTATTCAGTTTTTTTCACCTTTTTAATATACTCATAATTAGGATTATGCAGTAGTTATGGAATTTAAAAGGTAAGTTTCATTGCAAATTAATAAATACAAAAATGTGAAAAGTCATTATTATTTACATTATATTTGGACATATAAATCTAAGAAACATTGCAAATGATGGAGAAGCTCAGTTAACATTGGGTGATGGTGATATTTCACTGACTATTTTTAAAGGTGAGATTATCTATTTCCTTTTATATGAATCGATGGTAAGAAACTATCTTCTTTTATTTATGCATTTTTCAAAAGGAATTTATTAAAAGACATGAGTGTTTATGAAATGTAACCC
Organism: Solanum tuberosum; assembly: GCF_000226075.1. Lineage (NCBI taxonomy): Eukaryota > Viridiplantae > Streptophyta > Magnoliopsida > Solanales > Solanaceae > Solanum > Solanum tuberosum. The sequence goes on from NW_006238946.1 coordinate 2,123,898, forward strand.
TAAACTATGATTTTACATTTTGTAGGAGGAAGTGTTACTTGGAGTCTCAAATCTAGTTTCTTTTATATTTATGAATTGATGGTAAGAATATCTACCTTCTTTTATTTATGCATTTTTCAAAAGGAATTTACTAAAAAACATGAGTTTTTATGAAATGTGAACCATGAATGATGATTTTATATTTTGCAAAAAAAGTGTTACTTGGAGTCTCAACCTAAAAAGGTTGCTAAAAAATGCGCGCGCATATATATATATATATATATATATAGAGAGAGAGAGAGAGAAATTGAAAAGTTGATGTGGCATACCTCTTTGGCCAAGAGCTCTAATTATTTTTTTTCTTGGATCTTTGAAAAAATTCTCTTATAATAGGATTTAAATATTACATTAAATTAATGGTGATTTATTCATATTATTCCTCATTAATGAGGGAGTTGTGCACGATTTAATTCTTAACATGAAACAGAAAGCTAAAATTCTGAAAAGTGAACATATGATCATTATTACTACTGATATCTCTTCTCCTAAAAATTCTTTTACTTTCCTTTTATTATTTACGTTTTTGTTATAGTTTAAAAAAAAAATATTAACGTTTTTGTTAGAAAATGTAGCAATTAATGTAGTAATTATAGAAAATTAATGGTGATCAATTTATATTATTCCTCACTATTTATCTTTTCTACTAAAGTTCTTTTACCTTTTTTGTATTGCTTATGTTGTTTCTGTTATAAGGAAATGTATAGTAATTATGGGATTTAAAAGTTAAGTTCATTGCTAATTAATAAGTACTAAAATGTGAAAGGTCATTATATTTAATGACATTTACCATCCAAATCATTATGCTTTGTAGTTACATCATATATGGGCATATAAATATAAGAAACATTTCAAATGATCAAGAAGATCAGTACAACGTAGGGTGATGGTGATATTATATTAGGCTATTTTTAAAGGTGAGATTATCTATTTACTTTTATATCAATTGATGATAAGAATATTTAACTTCTTTCTATATGCATTTTTCAAAAAGGAAGTTACAAAAGACATGAGTGTTTACGACATGTGAACCCTGAATTATGATTTTATATTTTGCAGGAGGAAGTGTTACTTGAGGTCTGAGGGTGATGGTGATATTATGCAGGCTATTTTTAAAGGTGAGATTATCTATTTTCTTTCATATCAATTTATGATAAGAATATCTAACTTCTTTTTTATATGCATTTTTCAAAAGGAAATTATAAAAGACATGAGTAATTACGACATGTGAACCCTGAATTATGATTTTATATTTTGCAGGAAGAAGTGTTACTTGGGTCTGAACCTAAAAGACTCATTTTGAAAGCCAAAAGAAGTGATAACATCTATTTTCTTTTCTATATACATTTATTAAAAGGAGCATGTGAACTATAAACTATGATTTTATATTTTTGTAAGAACAAATGTAAATTGAGGTTCGAAGTTTGAAGGAAACGTTTTAGAAACCAATAAGAAAAGATTGCTAAAAAATTCACATAGAAAAAGAGGTTGTTTGTTAATTATTTATGAAGTGTTAATTCTTTTAATTTTGCATTTATCTTTTATCTTTTGTAAATGATAGAGAAAAAAGGAAGTAAAAAGAGAACAAGACATCACAGAAAGTTTGCTTCAATTTTTTTTTAATGTATAATTTCATAGGGCACAATGGATATTATCATAATGAGAAAATTGAATGGGCATTTCGCCACATTTCATCGTAAATTTGAATAAAATTATTGTTATTTTTAAAATGAAAAATAATTTATGAAAATTGGAGTTATATATAATACAAATTTTACTCCTTTTGACTTTCTATCAATAATCTATAGGGAAAAATATTTTTATTGGTCAAATGTATTTTTTGAAGTTGAACTCTAAAAAAAATAAAAAATCTTAATCAAATACCTCCTTAGTAATTTATGATTGAATAGACATGAGTCTTTGATTTTTATTTTTTGTTTTTCAAGTTTAAACAATACAGTATTTTTACAATCGCGCGAAACGTGAGTTAATTCAGTATAACACTATTAGTATAAGTATAACACTATTAGTATATGTACAGCTTTTCTGAATGAGTTTTTTTTTAATGTATTCAAAAAATAACCTCATTAAAAACAAGAGTGCTAAATATACAAAACACCAAATAATCACTAAAGAATTTTATTCATTGGATTTTATAAATTATTCTTAATCAAAGAAGGTCAATGGAAAAAAACATTAAAAAAAAAGTTATAAAACGAAGCTAGCAGGGTTTAAACACATAAACTAACCTTTGAAATTGCAGCACCAAACCATTTGAACTACGGTTAACTTTAGTCAAACGCATATCATTTTTTAGTTATATTTATCACTATTTTCCCTTTTCAATATAATTTATTAAAAAATTTCAACAAATCAGTGTCACGTGACACACGTAAACCTTTCTAACTCTGCCCCATAATGTATTGGTCTTCTTAGTTACTATATAAGAAGAATATTTTAAAATCGAAAATCAAATTAATATTACATAAAATCAAATCGAATCAACGGAGATCAATCTCTGACCCGGCCTCTGAGATGACTTTTGAAGTTAAATCTAGGAAGAAAGTCCTAAAAGCCATTTTGCTGAAACAGCGTGGGGTCTAGCACTGATTATACAAGTTAGGTCCTTAATTTACCCATCACCACTAGTAGTATTAGTGGTCATTTGGTGAGAAACAAATTATTTTGAAATTAGTTGTTCTAAAATTGTTATTCACCTTTAATATGAGATAAATATAACAATGCAATTTCAAGATAATTAATCATGAGACTTAATTTTATCCTAACTAAATATGAAATAAAATCATACTACAATTAATCTCAAAATTAATTATTTTAAGAACCCGTTACATATGTTCTCCTTTTCTGTTACGTAATTCACTGAAAGAAAGTTGACAATCACTCAAGTACTCTTTGCCATTCTTGCAAATTCATGAACCACAATATTTTTTTCTTGGAAATTTCACGTTTTTATAGTTATTTTAAATCTAAAGTTGTAGGTCAGTGAGTACTTTCCAACTACATGACGTGTACTCTTTATCTTCCTCTTTTTTTTTCTTCTTCTTCTTCTCTCCAATCCCACCAAAATCCAAAGAATAAATATAATAGCAATGTGAAAAGAATCTTGACGTACATTTTTATACTGACAATTGTGTTTCTGCTATTTTCTATTCGTTGGCAAATGTTCCATGTTACATTTTGTGTGGTTCTAAATGACTCCTTACCCTTTTTTTCTGCCTTTTAGTGGTATCGAGAAGCTTACATATTTATTGTGGCTTTGTTGCTACCTAAAACTTAGATGTATTTATTTGTAAGTAACAAAATAAAATAAAACAAGATAAGGAAACCTCCCCTTCAATACATTATGTTCTCATATTATTTTTCAAGTATTATCCAAAGTCCACTATTTATCATCTTCACAATAAATATAAATTAATTATATTTGGACCCACATTTTTCTACTAGTGATTCTTAACCAGCAGATGACGCCACTAATTCTTGGCCATTTAATATGTTTTACCATTTTTTTCCCGTAAATTTCGGCATGTTCGATTATATATGAATCAGATAAGTATTTTTTTTTTAATATTAAATTTTTTATATCAATAATTATTTTCTTAATAAGGAGTATATTTTTTTCTCTCGCGAGCATAATTTTTATTACAATCAATTACTTCCTTTATTCAATTTTAATTGTCATGTTACATTTTTCGAGAGTCAATTTGACTAATTTTTAAAGTTAAATTAGATGCATTAATTTGATATTTTTAACAAAAAATTTAGATACTAAAAAACTATACGAAAATTATTATAAATTTCATTTTTTTGCATATCAATATGATGAAAAAATACATCGTAAAATGTTAGGCAAAGTTATTGTTCCCTCCATTTGTCATATTGCGCAAAAGTCAATTTGACTAATTTTTCAAGTTAAATTAGATTACATTAGTCCACTTTTATTTGTCATGTTACATTTTTCGAGAGTCAATTTGACTAATTTTTAAAGTTAAATTAGATGCATTAATTTGATATTTTTAACAAAAAATTTAGATACTAAAAAACTATACGAAAATTATTATAAATTTCATTTTTTTGCATATCAATATGATGAAAAAATACATCGTAAAATGTTAGGCAAAGTTATTGTTCCCTCCATTTGTCATATTGCGCAAAAGTCAATTTGACTAATTTTTCAAGTTAAATTAGATTACATTAATTCAATATTTTGAAGAAAAAAAAATAGATATTCAAAAACTATACGAAAAGTACTATAAAATGCATTTTTTTGCATATCAATATAATGAAAAAATACACCATTTGTCAAAATTCTTATAGTTTGACTCTAAAAAAGGAAACCATGACAATTAAAAGTGAACGGAATTGGTATTATTTGACTCTAAAAAAGAAAATTATGACAATTAAAAATGGACGGAGAAAGTATTAAACTTACCTAATTAGTTGGAATGGACAAATGTACTAAACAAGCAAATTAAAATAAGCCATTTATATTAGATAGATCTCACGCTTATGGCTCCTTACGTAACTTGTTTAATCTCAATTACCACCTAAAAATTTCTTAATTGACCTTTACTTATACGCCTAATACTCAATTTGAGTAAACTCTGTGACATATTTTTCTTTCCTTTCCCTGATTTTCTGCCAAAGGGTCTGTAAATCCGTGCGTATGAGGAGGAGAATTAAGGATGACCAAATTATTCAATACATCTAAAGACCGCGATGGAATAATAAGTACTCCTCACAATTAATTAAATCAAATTCTTTAGGACTTTGTGATATTAATTTAGATTAATCTGTCCTAAAACGGTACAGGACACCACTTAAAAAACCCAAAAGAGAAGAAGAAAGTATTCGATATAAATAAGACGTGCCGGCCATAGTTTTTATTATATTCATTTTGCAGTGACGAACTCTATTGGTTAAGACCACAAGTCCCCTTCTCTTCTCCCTCTTTTTGCTTTAGTTAATACTCTACACCTCTCTCTCTCTCTCTCTAGCTCTCTAATGGATCCTTACAAGGTACACTTCTTCTTCTTCTTCTTCCCTCCCTCAAACTTAGCTTTTAATAGATAATAATGGTACTGTTTTTGTTATCTCTCTTTTACCCTATTTCTAATTTTCGTGTGAAACTTATATATGTATGGTTTTGCTCATGTTATAATGCAGTACCGTCCGTCAAGTGCTTTCAATTCACCTTTCTGTACTACTAATTCTGGTGCTCCTGTTTGGAACAACAATTCATCTCTTACTGTTGGTGCAAGAGGTATGTTTAATTTTCTTCGATTGACTCATGTCTCTTCATGACTACTTCTGGTTAGGGCATGAAATGTGCTTTGCGATTTACTTTAGGAGTTTAACTCAGAAGAAATGGTTTTCTAGCCTTTTGCAATTTTTTTTTTGAATGTTTTAGGTCTTTTATAACAGAGATCTTAATTTGACATCTGAAAAGACCATTTTCTTTTTTTTTTCTTTTCTCTTAAACTTATTGTCAAACATATTATTTGTCCGATGGTTGGTTAATTAGAAGTTGCTTTTATTTATTTATGTCTATGACAGTTCAAATTATTACTATTAGATTCTATTGTCGCCTTTTTGGTCTCAGATTTGAAGGCAATCACCATTTGTTTTGGTTTTCCAGAGGTTTTTATACCACTCTGTATATACTAAATGGATGACTCCTATTTCACTGTAGAATTGCTTCTTCATCATATATGCTTATCCATCTATCTACTGGCTTGAAGATTATGTCGTGAACCTATTATGCTCGTTACTTTAACAGTTTAACTCTGAAAAAAAAAACTTACCCTTGAATATAGTGGTGTATCAACACAAATAGAGCTTTGTATCTTGATGATATTTCAATATCAGTTCGAAAATAGGTATTGTTAAGTTATTCTCCGAGATGTTTGCAAACATAACTAGCACTCTGTAGGACCACTGTTAATTTTACATTGAACTTAAGTTATACACACTTACCGTGTAAAGAATTTTTGGATTACCGGTGCAATTTAACCAGTTATAGATCAAAGGTTACTACCCTACTTTTACATTCCTATATCAAACTTGATATGGAGAGTGATGTTGTCGTATGATAGATTCTCTTACATATTTGTGTTTTTGGCTGCTCACAATTTCTTTCCAGGTCCCGTGTTGCTTGAGGATTACCATTTGGTGGAGAAACTTGCCAACTTTGACAGGGAACGTATTGCGGAACGTGTTGTTCATGCCCGAGGTGCTAGTGCCAAAGGGTTTTTTGAAGTTACTCATGACATTGCTCACCTTACCTGTGCTGATTTCCTTCGAGCTCCCGGTGTCCAGACTCCAGTCATTGTGAGATTCTCTACTGTTATTCATGAGAGGGGTAGTCCTGAAACTCTGAGGGATCCTCGTGGTTTTGCTGTCAAGTTCTACACCAGAGAGGTATGCCAAACATCAATTTGACGAGTTACAGCTACTATAGTTCTGTACCTTCATACTTCAATTTCCATATACAGACTGGAGTATGCGTGTTTTGATGATTCCCTTGTTGGCACACGGCTTAATAATATGTACCTCATTTAAATGTTGCCTGGAGTTCTTCATCGATGTTATGTTGCAATTCAAAAATACTTGTATGGAGTTCATTTAATTTTTTTCGGTAGTGTATCTGCATCCCATAGGATTCTATCTTTCAGTACCCTGCATATGGGTCCACGTGTTTGTTAACATTCTAGAGGTTTTGAAATATGAAGCGATTGTTCATGTTGTTTAACATCAGACTAGAGACTATAAGACCCTGTGATATTCAATTCCTTTCAGTGCATTCTATGCTGCTAATTTTCATGATTAACACCTATCTTTTTGTAGTCTTTTTGAGAAATGATCTCATTGCTTTTCAAAGATGCTTGCGTTTGTGATTTGTTGGTTGCATTTGATTTTAATCCTTAATTCCTGCTCAATTTGCAATATTCCATCAGGGAAATTTTGATCTGGTAGGGAACAACTTCCCCGTCTTCTTCATCCGTGATGGAATGAAGTTCCCTGACATGGTCCATGCTCTGAAGCCAAATCCTAAGTCCCATATCCAGGAGAATTGGAGGGTCCTTGATTTTTTCTCTCATCATCCCGAAAGCCTGCACATGTTCACTTTCCTCTTCGACGATATTGGTATTCCACAAGATTACAGGCATATGGACGGGTCTGGTGTCCACACATTCACATTGATCAACAGGGCTGGGAAATCAACTTATGTGAAGTTCCACTGGAAGCCCACATGTGGTGTCAAGTCCTTGTTGGAAGAAGAGGCAATCCGAGTCGGAGGAGCAAATCACAGCCATGCTACTCAGGACCTCTATGACTCTATTGCAGCTGGAAATTATCCTGAATGGAAGCTCTTCATTCAGATTATGGATCCAGATCATGAAGACAAATTTGACTTTGATCCACTTGATGTGACAAAAACTTGGCCAGAGGATATCTTGCCTTTGCAGCCGGTGGGAAGATTAGTTCTGAACAAGAACATTGATAACTTTTTTAATGAGAACGAGCAGCTAGCTTTCTGCCCTTCTATTGTGGTTCCAGGGGTTTATTACTCAGATGATAAGATGCTTCAAACTCGTATTTTCTCCTACTCTGATACCCAGAGGTATCGACTTGGACCAAATTATTTGCAACTTCCTGCTAATGCTCCAAAGTGTGCTCATCACAACAATCACTATGATGGCTCTATGAATTTTATGCACAGGGATGAGGAGGTACGTTCTCTCTCCTTCCATAACGGGACATATATATCCCTGAATTTTATGATCTTAATCTTTTAAGATTTTTTACACAATCAGGTTAACATTTTTTTAATTTTTACCGTGTGTAACAATAAGTTAATTTTCATAGCAAAGGTGATATAGTAACTTAAAAGATGGGGAAATAGCCAGTTATGTTGCACTGATATTGTAAAAGTTCTTTACATGTCGGTGTATGTAACTTAAATCCTACGCTAATACCACATAATACCAATACGTCATTGCAGCAAATGGCATGTCTTTAGCTTAGCTTGGAAGTTCATACACATTGAAATAGTTCGTCTGATATGTTGACTGTAGTGTCATAACTTTTAGTTTATTTACTGTTTTAATTATGATGTTACTTTATAATAGTTAATGCCTGGTTAATTACAGATCGACTACTTCCCTTCAAGGTATGATCAAGTTCGCCATGCTGAGGTGTATCCTATTCCTTCAACAGTTTGCAGTGGCAAACGTGAGAAGGTTTGTTCCTTTTTACCTATTATCTAAACGCTTGAAGCTGAATTAAGACTAAAACTTGTGAAGCAGTGTAACTAGATATTCAACACAACTTATTTTAACTTTTGTGCATCTGAATTTCTTACAGTGCATCATTCAAAAAGAGAACAATTTCAAGCAACCAGGAGAAAGGTACCGCACATTCACACCCGACAGGTAAACATGATTGACATATCTTAAACTGTGTTGTTGTTAAGTTAACATTTTCAGAAGTTCTAAACCCCATCTCCTTCAATCTGTTTGATATACTTGTTTTTTCATTCACAGACAAGAACGCTTTATTCGTCGGTGGGTGGAGGCCTTGTCTGATCCTCGTATAACTTATGAAATACGCAGCATTTGGATCACATACTGGTCTCAGGTCAGTACTCTATCATACCCTATATTTATCTGTGTTAGGCAGAGGTGGATTTAGGATAGATTTTTCTGGTCAAACTGAACTCGTGCTTTTGTTCAAATATGCAAAGAAACTTTAGAAGGCATACATATTATAAGATCATACTCATTCTAAACCTACTAACTACAAACTTAGAACTCGCTTCTAGACTATTAGGTCAAATATTCTCAAGCTAGACTTTATCTTGGCAGTAAATTTCATAGAGCGACGATTGATTCTGTAAATTTCTTGACAATGTTAAATGGATTACTGCAGGCTGACAAGTCTCTGGGTCAAAAGCTTGCATCTAGGCTTAATGTGAGACCAAGCATATGAAGACGAAGCTTTTAAATGGTTTCAGAGGAGGTGATGATCTCAATGCGAGAGTTTTAATAACTCATTCCAGTTATATAGCAAGATGTATAATGTGACGGATGATCATATTTAGATGAAATAAGGAGCATTCCCAATACATATGCATTTGTTATTGTGTTGCTGTTGTAATATGAATGAATGAATGAGTGAAGCAATGGTAATTACAAATAATATTTATGTTCTAAGTTGTACACTTATTTATCAGTATTGTCATGAATGTTTTTGGGTCCCAACATATAGCATACAGTTGACTCGTATGGATATTGTAAATATGCATTTGCTGCATCGAGAAGGAAATGTTTAATTAAGAAGAAGAGAGTGAAGTGCTTTAATATAGATGTGGAGCACCAACCCTCTTTTTGAATAAATTGAAACTCGTACGAGGAAGTATTAAATCATGATCTAAAACCTAGTATTCTTTGTATTTCAATTTATATGAGTTAGTTTGACTTGATATATAGTTTAAGAAAGGAGGAAACACTTTTAAATTTGTGGTTTAAAATAAGTCAGAGACATTATTGCTACGGTTGCATTAATTAGTTAATTATGGATGAAGTATGAACAAGTTTGATTCCTTTATGGGAAGAGCAAAACAACGGAGGCGAAAGAGTACAATTATAGAGGTAATATATTTATTTATTTTTATTAAACAAAAAAAAAAAGCTACTTTAGTTTAACAACAAAAATATATTAACAAGAATTATGTATTTATTGTTGGTATAAATTGAAATTTTCATAATAATTTGTTGTTCATCTTTTATCAATTATTATGCATATATTTTCAAAATTTTACTATTTTTTGAAAATACAATTGATGTAATTATAATTAAAAATCGTAAATAAATAAATTTCCACTTACTTTCTACTTAATAATTTGTCTAATTCACTTCAATTGAATGTCTTCTCATATATTTCAAGGCTTAAATTAATTAGATTATCAAATAATAAACTTTAAAAAGACATTATATTTGGATATTTTCTAAAGCATAACGATCACTACAATATTATTGATTTAGACCTATTTTGTAATTAAAAACAAATTAAAAAATAATAGTTTATTTAGCAAACTAAATTAAGCGAATCTTTCCTGTGGTAAATCATATGGATCTTTTTAAGAACCACACTTCATTCTAATATATTGTATTGCTGTGATAAAATGTTTAAACTAATAACTCTTGTAACTTGTATTACTTTCTCTGTGTGTTCCCTCTCTTTTAATTATAGAAGAGGGGTTGATAGAACAAAAAGAATTAAGAAGAGAGTACTAGGGTGGAGAACATGATGTCGGACCTTTTTATATAGAAATCCCACTTCGAATGTACTGCATTATTTATTTGACTTATCAAAGTTTTCTCGTGAGCTTACTGATAAAAGAACAGTTCAATTCTCAGTACAGCACCTCTCAGATGCAATGTACATTTTGGTATGGCAGAGGGCAATAAAACTGAATCTTCTGCCTGACAATAACACATCTTCCATTTGCTAGAACATATATTCATTAGTTACTTCCTACAGGTTTATAGAGCTCACTCTGTCAAAAGGAAAAGATTGAATCCACGAATGAAGTAGCACTCGAACTATGAAGCAGTAGTTAATATCTCGCATTAATATCGTGATAAGAAAATGGACCTTGAGCCTAACTCAACTCAAAATATAGCTCGGAGGTGAGAATTTCCCAAGACTGTATAATGAGATCAAGTCCCCAATCCCACCACCAATATAGGACTCAACAATATGGAAAAATGCATCTTTTGGCTAGCAGAGGAAGGGAAGGTTGGGAAAATCACAATCTTGAATGAAATGCTTGAGCTTTGCTGAAACATCACATATTAGAATGCTTCATAGTTTATATGATAGATTTAAGAGCATCTGTTCATTTTTTTCCCACTTTTTGTTAAGATATCGTTAAAAACATATAGCATACCGTTGGAAACTAGGAGCGTAACCATGCGTTTTTTTTACTTCAAAAAATTATACGTTAAGAATTGATTCGTATGGATATTGTAAACATGCATTTGCTGTATCGAGAAGAAAATGTTTAATTATGTAGTTAATAGTTGAGTGACCGGTCAAAAATGATTTTTGCTGTGACATAGCTATAGCTTCTTTTTATGTGGAGTGAGTGAAGTGTTTGACATCTGCATTTGCTCAAATTTCAATAGATACTGCATTATCTGCATCAGTAGATATAGCTTCTCTGGCTTAAAGCCGTACGATCCAACTATCTCTTATACCCCTAATTGGCGCTGGGTAGTTTTAATTTTGGCATTTGTCACAACTCTCCATGCTAACAAGAAAAGGGTCAACCTGGTAGCACATCAATGTTTTGATCAACCAAAGGCAATCTCAAACATAAGAATACAATATTTTTCGAGAGGCAGAAGGCTTAAGAGAGATTGAGAGCTTCTCTATAAATCATCTTTGCTTGAGTGTCTGTAAGCCCTACATGTGGAGCACGAATGATTTTTTTTTTTTTTGAGTAAATTGAAAAATCTTATAAGAAAACAATAGATCACGACCTAAAACTACACAAGTTATTACAAACATTTTTAAATAATATATTACCTATTTAAAAATTAGTATTAAAATAGTATAAATCACAATTATTGATAACTAAAAAAAAATTAAAAAAAATTGAGAATTTTTATAAATTTCTAAATCCAGGTGCCTGATTAAAAATTTCAGTATATAAGAAGGTGACATGCAGTATTATAGGGCATTGCAGCGACATCTAAGGCATAGTTCGGTAGTCCGTTAACTCTACGCGAATCACTCCTTTAGTGCCATCTGTGTTTTTCCGCCCAAAAAATAGTGAGTAACGGAAGCTAATTGTATTTTTTCCATCTTCTCTTCTTCCCTTTCTTACAATTTTCTTGATCAAAGCCCTCACAGACTGTAGATTCGTTACTTCCCTTTTCGTTTCTCAGGCAAATTTTCTTACTCAGGTATCAAAATTTTGTCACTCTCTTGGATTTAATCATCGGTAAAATGGGGTTTCTTGATGAATTCATACAGGTCAATAACTTTTTGGGACTTTCTATGTCAAGAATGTTGTTTCTTGAGATGACTATCTTGTTTCCTAAAACTAGGTTCAATGTCGGAAATATTTGAAGGGGTAACTAGGTTTGAGTTGTTGTTGATTCTTGGAAAGAACAAAAGTTTTCTGTTTTCTATTTTCAGTCTAACAGGATGGAAATCAAGAAACTGCCGATGGCAATTACTCCCTTCCTTTCAATTTGTTTCTGCGGTTTTGAATTGATATGGAGTTCAAGAAAATAAAGAAACTTTTGAATCTTATAATTTTTAAGTAAAAAAAAAGAAAAGAAACGTTCTTGAATATCTATCCGAACATAAGTTTTATGTTTTCTCTCATTGTATGATTTTCAGTCCAACAGGATGGAAAATCAAGAAAATTACTCCCTGGTTTCATTTTGTTTTCAAGAAAATAAAGAAACTTTTGAATCTTGTGTTTTTAAGTCAAGAAAAGGAAAGAAACATTCTTTTTGAAACAACGTGAAAAAATAAAGTAAGACAAACAAGTTGAAACTGATGAATTACTTTAATGTTTTCCGAGGAAAGAACGGATTTGAACTTACACACATAATTTCTGCATTATTTTGTTCAATTAATTACATAACAGAGTTGCTCTGTTTGCACTACTAATTGCTAAGGATGTCACAGAGTGTACGTATGTTGACACATCCATATATATTACTTGTATAATCCTAGCTGCTTAATTCTTACATGTGTTGCAAGTATCAGAGATTACAATTCTTGTGTTGGTTTGTTCTATATTTTGCATATCCCACTTAAATTGATTCGCAAAGGTGATGGTTTGGTAATAAACTTTTTGTTTCAGTGTCTGTAGCATTTTAATTATGATGGAGAAGGGAGATCCTTCACAGAAATTATATACAAGGATGCGACTTTGGGAATTTCCAGACCAGTATGTTGTTGAGCCTACTGATGGATCCTGTGGTTCGTGCTTGGAGATCAGCCGCGTAGATGGGTCTGTGAAACTAATAGGTTGCTTCTTTTCCTCTTTCTGAATTTCTTCCGGACTTAAACCATTTATTAAGCTAATGATATTTATTTATTTTGGGTACTTGTTCTCTATGTCAGATGAGGTTCCAGAATGCAATTCGGTTCGTGTTCCCAAAATTCAGAAAATATTTGGTGTTATTGGCATACTAAAGCTTTTGGCTGGTAAGAAATTTTAGGAAGAACTAAAATATCAAGATTTTATTTTTTATATTTCAATAGCAGGTCAGCTCTCAGACATACATCAATAAATCTTACATTATCAGAAAAAAATTACCCTTTGTTGCTCATTCTCATGAAGATTTTGTTCCATAAAATGACTCACACATATACAAAGTATATACCAATGTCTTGGTTTTGCTCAATTATGCATTTGACAGATATCTTACATCTCAGGTATTGAGCAAAAGCAGGACTATGAAATTTAAGGCAAAAAGTTTGTCATGTCATTTAAAAACATTTTTTTGACTATTATCCTTTTCTCAAAAGAAGATTGAAAAGACATAACATGGTAGAAAGAAGTTGGAAGAGAAATATCAATTATGCATTTGATTGGTTGATATTAAAGCTTGCTCTGATCTAGTGTCTGCTGCTCTTCTGTTCAGGTTCATATGTACTGGTCATAACGGACCGTGAATGTGTTGGATCCTACTTTGGGCACCCTATCTTCAAAGTTTCATCGATGAAATTTTATCCTTGTGATCAGTCTCTCAAGAACTCTACTGCTGAAAAGGTAGGTTTCCAATTTACTATTTAATTTCCTACCCTATTTCTTTGTAATCTCATGCTGGTGTCTTCTATTTCTGTTCCTATAATCTTGCTTTGGCTTTTGGCAGAAAAACATGGAAGCTCAGTTTTCGGCACTGCTTAATGTCATAGAGAGGACTCCTGGTCTGTACTTCTCTTATGATGTCAATATAACATTGAGGTGAATTGTCTTTACAACCTTCTGACTACTTGTATGTTGCCTTTTTTCTTTTTTCCTTGTCTTGGGGTGCCATTAGAAGTTAACTAACAGCCTAGCTGCTTATTAAAATAAAATGTTATCATTATAATACTACTAAATTGTGTTTTAGCATTTTGGAGGATCTTTTTTTCCTTTTTACTCATTGAAAATTTATTTGGTATAGTGGAGGAGATGGTATCTCGAGGTTACCATCAGTAGCATTTACATAAATTTTAAGCCCTCAAAGTCTTCTTCCTGCTAGCGGACACTTATTTGTTTATCCTATGCTTCGCGATGCAATTCTACTTAAAGTTGAGTATTTGCCGTTGGGCATATTGCTTGTCAATGCTGGATGAGTTGTAAAACTCTAACTCACTTGATTGTCTTATTTTGGGATCCTATGTGTTATGTCTTCATCAATGCATGAACGATGAAGTTTAGTTGTTTGTTCTTTATGAAGACTGTTGGTTAGTGTATACCAGGCTACTTGTTTGAACTCCTCTATGCTGATCTCATATCATTGAACCCCTGAGAAGATTTTAGGTTACTTTCCTCAACAACATATTAAGGCAATTTCTCTTCTTCTTTTTATGTTCTTTCTTCATCATCTTTCTGTATGGACCTATTTAGGGTACCATTTTTAGAGGTGAATTTTATGAGTTAAAAGAACTTTTAAAATATAAAGTATCATTATTTGCAATTTGGAAGTGTTACCTTCTGCTGCCCACATGGAATTTACTTGACACATTCATATTCTTGATTATCTTTCATCTGATAGCTAAGATATCACGGTGCAGTGTTTAACAGAAAGAAACTTATGGTTCACACTGCAGTGCTCAGAGACTGCATGATTTGGGTGATGAATCCAAGATGCTTCCTCTCTGGAGACAAGTAAGTATTTTAGATGACCTACTGCTGTGATGGCGGCGTAGCTCTGATTGCTTATATTTATCTAGTACATGCAGTAGCTTTCTTGCTTCCGTTATGTCTTAGTTGGTTGACTAGAAACTGTGATTCAAATATTGCTTTAATTTATTTTATGCAGGCGGACCCTCGATTTGTTTGGAACAACTATATGATGGAACAACTGATAGATAACAAGGTCAGGTATCTATGTGCTTTGGGTTCATTTAATTCTCCCATTAGAGTGTTGACTCATTTGTTATGCCTTGCATTTACAGCTTGACCCGTTCTTGCTTCCTGTTGTCCAAGGCAGTATCCTTGTAATTCAGTTAAATACATGAATTTTTCAAGTAGTGTAGCTACTTTAACTCCTGCATAACTAGAGTTATTATTGTTACATTTTGATGAATACCTTAACTTATCATAAGGTTTTCACAATTTCCAAGCTGCAATTGGAAAAGACATTATTGATGTTACGCTGATTGCTAGGAGGTGCAACAGAAGAGCTGGTATTCATTTCTTTTTCTTGTTTATTCTCTCAACTTTGCAATTTGATAACGCACGGTGAATGCAAGTAATGAACAAGGTTGCAAATATTGTTATGTGTTTTATGTATAGTCATCCATTCTCATCAACTTGTCTATGAGCTGAATGCAAATTAATAACAATTCATGTTGCAACTTGCTCCATGTTATTCAGGTCCTCTGTTTATTTAATTTCATTCTCTTGGTTACTGCAATTGGCTCGTTAATGTAGGCACTCGAATGTGGAGAAGAGGGGCTGATTCTGATGGATTTGTTGCAAATTTTGTGGAAAGCGAGCAAATTATCCAGTTGAAAGGGTATACAGCATCATTTGTTCAGGTACACTCGCTCAAAGTTTGATTATGACTTTTTTCTACACTAACAATCTTGTTGCTCATGAAATACCCTTTTATACATATGTAGATAACTGAGGGGGATATCTAAAAATTCTGTCACAGTAGAGTTTGATGTTGAATTGATATTGCTGTGATAAAGTGTTGAAACTAATGCCGTAACCCTTATAACTTGTATTACCTTCTCTGTGTGCAAGTTGTGTGTCTGTTCCCTCTCTTTTAATGATTGAAGAAGGGGTTGATCAAAAAAGAGAAGAAAAAGGAATCGAGAGTACTAGGGTGGAGAACATGACGTCGTCAGAATAATGAAATAACTAAATCAATTATCAAGATGATTTTTGGTGTTCGGACCATTCTATATAGAAATCCTGCAATATTTATTTGACATATCAAAGCTTTCCCGTGAGCTTACTGTTGAAAGAACAGTTCAATACTCAGTACAGAACCTCTCAGATACAATGTACATTTTGGTACGGCAAAGGGCAATAAACTTAATCCTCTGCCTGACAATAACAAATCATCCACTTGCTAGAACTTCCATTAGTTGCTTCCTACAGGCTTATAGCTCACCCATCATAAGGAAAAGACCGAATCCTCAAAGAAGTAGCACTCGGACTATGAAGCAGTAGATAATATCTCGCATTAATACCATGATAAGTAAATAGACCTTGGGGGTAACTCAATCCAAAAGCTAGCTCATGAGATGAGAATTTTCCAAGACCATATAACAAGATCAAGTCCCCCATCCCCAAC
This sequence comes from Solanum tuberosum, assembly GCF_000226075.1. Lineage (NCBI taxonomy): Eukaryota > Viridiplantae > Streptophyta > Magnoliopsida > Solanales > Solanaceae > Solanum > Solanum tuberosum. Next base: position 2,140,502 of record NW_006238946.1, read on the forward strand.
CAATATAGGACTCAACAATATGGAAAAGTGAATCTTTTGGCTAGTAGAGAAAGGGGAGGTTGGGAAATTCACAATCTTAATATAGATTTACGCTCATTTGTTCATTTTTTCACTTTTTGTTGAGCTATTCTGTTATTTCATTAAAATTATTGCCTTTTTGTAGGTCAGGGGCTCAATCCCATTACTATGGAATCAGATTGTTGATTTGACATATAAACCCAAGTTTGAGATAGTGAGAATTATAGAAGCAGTTGAGTAGCATTTCTGCCTCTTTTAGTTTCTTGATTCTGTAACACACTTAATGTGCTTTTCACTCTTAATGACTGTTGTGTAACATTCTGCAGCCTAGAGTTGTTGAGCGGCATTACTTGGACCTGAGAAAAAAGTATGGAAATGTACTATCAATTGATCTCGTCAATAAGGTATAATATTTCAACTAATTCTTGGTTTTCGAACTAGTTGATATATTAGAAAACATAGTTTGATTCTCTTCTTTTTTTGTGCATATGTAATAATAACTCGGAGGCAGTCTGGTCTTTGATCTTTTTAATGTGATATGTATGAAAAACATTCTATGTATTTTACATCGATATATCTAGACAATTTTATCTATCGTCCTTAACTTTTTTTTTATCCAAAATGCTTATCAGCATGGAGGAGAAGGACGCCTATGTGAAAAGTTCGCAAATGCAATGCAGCATGTTGCTGCTGATGATGTGAAGTAGGTTTCTAATTATTTTTCTTGTGGTAAATCATATGGATCTTTTTAAGTACCACACTTCATTCTAATATCTTATGACTTATGCAGATACTTGCACTTTGATTTTCACCACATATGCGGGCATGTTCATTTTGAACTCCTTTCTATCCTCTATGATCAAATTGAGGATTTTTTCATTAAAAATAGGTATGTTTCTTCCGAGTGTAGATCTATATATAAACACACACACACACATATGTACCCATCTTGTATAGAGTTTCAGTTTCCTCAACCCCTCACTAGTCGTAAATCATGTGGGATTACATGAAAATATGCTCTTATTTCTGAATCTCATCTACCTGGAGAGGGATGATAATGGAGCTGGGATGTGCGTGGACCCAATCTAGCCAGACGCCATTGGGCCAGGCTTGGTCTGTAAATCGTGGAGGGTTTGGTGGGTTAACCATAAAGAATTTTAACTGTTCTTTTTACTCTTTATTCTTTCTGGGAGGACAAACCAGTTAAACCTGGCTTACCAAGAACTAGTAAAGGAATCCAGTGTAAGTCAGCATGTTACACTTTCATAGAATGAACTATTAGAAACAAATAAGTGAAGTTGAATGTGCCATTTCATGTTATACATCTCTAGAGCAAAAGATTATGCCAAAACAACTTTATGCATGAAGAGACAGCAGCACTAGTAGCGAGGAGAGAGCTCTTTTTCTTATTTGGTTTGAAAATTGGGGAGAAACTGAAAATCTAAACCAAATAGAAGACTGTATCAGGAAATATTATGAGAAAGAGAGAGTGAGAGAGATGGGACTGATAACGATTAATTGCATGGTGTTGTTTAGAGACTTCAAATTTGCATCCATCATAAAGTAATGATTTCTCTTTGGTGTTTTGTCAGGAACAGATACGCTTTCTTTACCACTCTGTTTCTTGTAGTATATAATTGTTGACTGTTGTTTCACCTGACCTTGATGTTAAATTTGGATTTCTTATTCTCATGGTATAGGTATTTTCTGTTAAATGAGAAAGGTGAGAAAGTTGAACTGCAACTTGGAGTTTTGAGGACCAACTGCATTGACTGCTTAGACCGTACAAATGTAACTCAGGTACCTTCCCTCCTGTGGAAACATTACTATCATTGGTGCTTGATGTGGATGCATATAAAAGACGAGTTTCATTTCTTAGTTCAGAGAGGAAAATACTGACATCACAACTGCTTGTGCAGATTTTCCATTTAACTCTTTAAGAATTGTCGATTGTGGAAGGGTACAACATAATAGTCACTAAGCTTTCTCTACTTACCTTTGGGTGCCTATTTGAATCTCCTTCACTAGCTTCAAAATATTCAGTTGACAATTTTTCTGTACATAGACATGTTAACTAGAGATGATTTGCAAGTTCATAATTTGTACTGCCTTTCTGGTTCTAGGCAGGCTTCTATTGAATGTCCCGACTGGGAGTGAATGTTACTTCCTAAATCTAGAAAGTTGGAAGATTCACTCTGGCTTAATAATTGACACTGTTTTCTATAATTATTCATTTGTTGGTCGTGGGACTGGGATCAGGACAGGAATGGTTGATATGGTTGTGCCTTGGGACTTAAACCACTAGAGAATCATGTACCAACTAATAGATTCGGATCCACTTTTTTTCAACTTCTCATCACACTTTACGGATGCCCTAATTGATGATGTTTGTTTGCAGAGTATGCTAGGTCGGAAAATGCTCGAATTCCAACTGAGAAGGCTTGGTGCTTTCGATGCTGAAGAAACTATTAGCTCCCACCCCAACCTTGACGAAAGCTTCAAACTCTGTGAGAAGTTTTTGATATCTGTGTTAAAGCTTCTATGCTGGATAGATATTAAGCTTCTTTATATTGACCTGTTTATTCTTTTACCTTAAAATCTATTTGCAGTGTGGGCCAACCATGGGGATGATATAAGCATCCAGTATTCTGGTACTCCAGCTTTAAAGGGAGATTTTGTCAGGTAACAACTTTCTTGTTCTGCTTAAAGAAGATGGTATCATATGAAGGCAGCATTAGTACAAAACATATTTTTGGGGATTGCATTGATATAAATGCATAGATAGTAGGATCCAAACCCTGACAAAGTTCCGAAATCAACGAACAATATTATATAACCATCATTGACATTGGTACTAGTTTTTGGCCAATTACATTCATATCAAGAGTAAGAATCTGGGATTGGATCTTTAAATGCCAACTGCACAATTCCATCGATAGTTTATCTCGAGATCATGATGGATATAGCATACAACTTTATAAGTTGTAGTAAAAAAATTGATCTTACGACCTCAAGCTTTTTCTTTCGCCGATCAATGTCACGATATCAACACTGTTGTTTGATATGCAGATGTGGTCACAGAACAGCCCAGGGGGTTCTCGCTGACGGATGTAATGCCCTAACACGATACTACTTGAACAATTTTGTTGATGGTACTAAACAGGTAATGATGCTTCTTTCCAGCAATTAGATTTTACTCAGGTCTGTACGTCATATCAAGTTGGTAGCGTTCATTATGTGCTGTCACTTGCAACTTGGTTTCATACTTATTTCATGTATGGCTTTTCCTTTCATGTCTTGCCCAAAAACTTTCTTTATTCTCATTGGAGAAAGACTCTCCCGCGGCCAGGTTTTACACATAGGGCCAGCTGCTTTCTTTATATCGCTTGCCCTTAGTCCGTCTAGCGCCGTTCGTGATCCCCACTTCACTCCTATTCCATTCCTTTCGACTCGCAATCACAATAGCCGTACAGTCGAATGGTTGAGTTAGACGGGGGGATAACGGTTGAACTATCAAAGAGGTTCGCTACCAAAGAATTAGGAGTTATAACATTCATAAAAGAAAGAAAAAACCAATATAATGCAAGCCTTCTGCAAAGTATTAACTGAACCTAGTATCATCATTTGCAGTGTACTGCCATTTTATTGGATTAGTTTCTTGTTGACTTCTAGGTGATACTCTCATTAAGAATGTTTAACCTGTTGTGTGTCCCAGTATCTAGGTTGGAATTGGCTGCAACAACTTTGAGCTTCTATATTTCCAATTTGGACACTGAATTCGTTTATGCTATTTTTTATATCATGAAGGATGCAGTTGATTTATTGCAAGGACACTATATTCCAGCTGTCTCTCGAGATATGAAACCATCATCCCAAAAAGGAAGCATTGAGACTAAAGCTGTGAGTCTTATTACTTGTTCTGCTGTGATCATGCTTAACATGCTCCTATTTATCAGATTCCTGTGATTAGACCATATTGACATACTAAATTATTGACTTCACCAACCCTCTTAATTGCATCTGCAAAGTTGTTTTGACTTAAGACCGAAGTGTTCAATCTATTGACTAGTGACCCGTCAGTCTTATTCTTTTCTTTAACTTTAGAGGATTGACAAGTTTATTATTTTACCAACACATAGACTTGGCCCAAAGCATATGCTAGGTCTTTATTGAAGCCAAAAAATAAATGTGTTCCTTATCGGCTTAATTCTCATTCGATTTTTTATCCAATTAGCTAAATGATGAAATTTTCTGTTTCACGGTATCTACTCTCCAGCCATTTAGTATGACAACCCTTAATCAGGGCTTATACAATGTTCTTTTTACTTCTTTGTATCTCATTCCCTTTTTCCTTTTTAATGAATATAGTCTTAAATGTGCATTATTAACTTTCATTACCATCCGTTGTAATCAAGGCCTACACTTGCCTAACAAGTATCTTATGTGATTACAGTCGTTTCCTCTGGCATTGGCACTAATATTGACTGGGTTGTTCTTTGCAATGTTGTCGCTAAGGAAAGGTGAGTTGGCATAATTTGAATGTGTTTCTTATTGTGCTCTTCAACAATTATCTTTGAAGGTGTGTTAAAAGAATCCAAATCCTGTTAATGCCTAACAAGTATCTTACCCATGTTTCCTGTTTTGTACTTCCCTATCTATAGTTCGGCATGATCTCCGGAGTCTGCTATATGCAGTGGTTTGGGCAAGCATAAGTTTGGGCATAGCTGCATTTGTGAGAGCCAATGGTCGAATGTTCTGTAACAGGCCTAGCCTGCACCAATCAAGGCGTTGATTTTGGGTTCAGAATGCTTGGTAGGAGCTATGTTTGCTAGAATTGCCAGATTTTTCATATGCTTTGTAAAAAATTTGGTTATTGTGTGTTCTTTTCATGTCTTTGATAATTTTCTTTTTGATCATTCATTTAAAAGGTCCTAGTTACATGATTATTTGTATATTGAAATGGTTCTGAGTTGATATTTCTAGAAATTGAATCTCGGCTTCGCCATGATTTGGTAACTGTTACTGTTACTCTCTAAGTTGTATGATCTCTATGTTTGTCTTATGATCCTTTCTCCTTGATGCATTATGTCAAAGTCCCAAAGGAGGGCAAAGGGTGGTGGTTTCAGCTAGTTCTGGAAATGTTATGTCATGTAGTCATCCTACACAACATTTTTTTTTCTTTTTTTATGTCATGTGCGCCAGTTTGACCGCACGTGGTCTATTCTATTAGGTATCTGCTACCTCCCACCAAATAGGCATCTTGCAACTTTACCCACCAAAGCACATAGATAAGAAGAAATCACCTGATGTTTTTGTCTTTGTTGGGATCTGAACTCTGGTCTCTCATGATTTTTGCCCACTTCATTGACCATTAGATCATACTCGTGTGTGCAAACATGATGTGTATTCAAGGAAATGTTGTTTCTACTAAACGAGGTAAATAATTTGGTCAAATTAGATCCACTATAATTTAAATCCGAACATTGTGGCATCCAGATGAAGTATTTTTAGGGTAAACACTTACTTGGCCTGCTTCATCTGTTCCTAATAATGCTTCAGAATTTATTTCTACTACTGAGATAAACAGCAGAAATATGATAGTTGTAAAAAGATAGCTTTGTAGCCTTAAATACATTACTTGGGATGACTTGGAATGGCATAGGGAGGCCAATAGAGGTGAAACTGGATCTTATAAGTAACAGTGATCCCAGACAGATCCACTGGAGAAGATGTCACGTAACCTTGAACAAACAGAAAATCACCAGTTCCTCCGACAACAGGATGGTTAGATGGCTTTGTATTGTGTGTGCCTCCCACAACTGATATTGAGCCTTTGTAATGATTCATCATCAAAGTGATCTTAGCAATAGATATGCTCTGCAGTCCATTCAACGAGGATGTTATCGATGTTCCTTCAGCTGTCCCAACTATCTTTGAGTTTGAGTTGGCTTTTAGAGTTAAGGGATCTTGGAACACATATAAGGTGCCAAAAGGGGTCGTGGTTTGGCTTATGGACGGTCCTGCAACACCATTCACTATAAGATATGCTGTTTTATTTATGGTTTCGTGTTGAAAGAGAGTAAAATGGATAGATTTGAGTTCATGGTGATGGTGGTGGTGGTGAGAAATTGAGCTAGCCTCATGAAACAAGAGGACGAAAAGAAGAAGATACGAAAGAAAAGAAAAGTAGCATACAGAGAGAGCCATTGTAGTCTAACAAAGCAATATGGTTCTATTATAATACAGAGGTTACCACCTTTTCCTTTTTTTTATAATAGCAGTGTCTATGCCAGTTTGTATGCACTTCAACTATTTCATTCGGTGCCTGCTACTTTTTATTAACACAGTTATCAAGTAACTTTGTCCACCGAGGGTTAAACAAATAGGAAGAGATCACTTAACTTTTACTAGAAATTGAATATTGATCTGCCATTTTCACCTACTTCATGAACAAGGACCCACCATTGACTTCAAGTCTTACCACAGCCTTTGGGCATGGAATTAATGAGTCCTGCCATGGCTTTACTTGGAAGTTTCAAAGTCTCCAAGCAAGATGACTGAGATGGACAGAATCTCAAAAGTATTTTCGTGAGTGGTAACTTTTAGGTAAAACGTTATTATCATGAAGAAAATGAAGTCAATAGAAGAGTTTTTCCACCATGCCCTAGTACGTGATGATTGGATTATTAGTCATTTATCTTGACAATTTTGGCACAGAAGGACCAAATTATTGTTCATTTTAATCCAAAAGAAATTTCTTGGTGTTGAATATTGTCTATATGACTTAAAAGAAAGAAATGAAACAGAGTCAGGGCTGAACCTGAGATTCTAATTACAGAGCCAACAGGTATAACCAAGGGCTATTTACTAACATTGGCCTATGAGGCTTAGCGAATTTTTAAAAAAAAAATGTAATTAAAGGAACAACCAGAGCTTACTCTATAATTTTGAAAGAATGACTGATCATCCTTAATATCAGAGAGTCAATAAACTTAGAGATATTCCCTTTGAAGCATTGTGGACATTAGCAATGTTGAATAATTGCAACTACTGATCTGAGGAAAAACTCGGTAAAATTCATTTAAACGACTCATAATAGCAATCAGTTTACAACTTCTTTTCCTTCTCCAAATGAGGATACAGTCGCTGGAAGTTCCAACACTTCCCATACCAAGTGTCGTAAACCAAAATCAGGAAACTATACCTTTGGGGAATACAGTTTGTAGTCTGCCAAAAGAGGAATTGCTAATGTGAGACGCACCTGAAGTTCGGATCAGAACATCAGGATCAGGTGCCAATCCCATGTATGCCTCTCTATATCTACCAGCTTTATGACATGATCTAGCTGCATTTTTTCTTCAGTTATTTCTGCATTTTGAGATTGGTTCACATTTACTTCTTGGATTTCGTTCCATTTCTAACGGTGTGCACGATCTCATCAGTAGACGTGTAGGCCACACAGATAAGGAGACTGCTCTTGGTGTTTTTGGCAGTGACTTGCATCACCTTCTCAGCTGCAACTCTAACCGGCTCGTCAAGAAGCTTCAGGTTCCCCACGAATGGATTCCCACTCCATATTCGTTGATAACAGTTTCTTGCTTGAGTAGTCCTTCGATTTTCTCCAGCATTAAGTCCATCAAGTACTGAACTTCCTCTGGGCTTCTTCTGAAATTATCAATGTTGAATGCATATATTGTCATGTATTTGACACCCAATTCATAGCAATACTTGAGCATGCACATGAGAGTCAAAAATCCAGTTCAGCAACATTCCATTGTATGGCATACCTCCGATGCCCATCCAGAATAAAGGCGGTGTGGTTTGGAATTGAACCACCGATAAAATGCAGAATAGAAATCTGTGCATATTGACGAATGAACTAGCAACCAACCCCCTTGCTAAACCATCAATTGTCTTCAACATTTTTCTAATCCCAAATTCAAATAATTGTAGTTCAAGTGTCAAAACCTGCAGTCAACATTCATATAAAAAAGAAAGAATATTAGGACTCCAGACATAGACGATTCAGAATGCATCAAAGTTTCCAAATGCTTAAGGATTTTTATAGACAAACGTCAATAACCATGACGAATTAAGATTACCATTCAAAGGTGGTTTCTTTTGGGTCAAGACCTCGATATTTCCTCAGACTCGCACCAGTAATATGAGATTATACTCAAGATAAAGATTGTATATAAAGTACAAGAACGGTAAATATTGAAGAAAAAAGAGTAAACCAGAGAGGTATATCAAACAGAAACACCCCAAACATGTTGCTGGAGAAGGTATTCGAGGGGACACTGAGATGGCCGAAAGCTGGAGAATGATGCTTTTAGCTAAGTAAATGTAAAAAGCTAGGGATCTCTAGTTCATTAGCAACATCCTCCATGTGGTCGAATTATAAGGGCCTGCATTTACATCATAATACAATTCAGAGTTTTGGTCTTTTACCTAAAATCGACCTAAATTCCAAACCTCAAGAATCTATGTATTTGTTCCTTATGACTTGCAGAAAGAAACAAATAAACATGATAAAGGGGAAAGTAGATTCTCTAACTATATCTAGGAACAAATCATCAAAATGGAGGGTCATTAACACTAATCCAATTTAAGGGCTTAAGCTGAAGCTAAAAACAATTTACGTAGTAAACATGACAGTCTTCCAATCTTCTCTAGTTGCAACGAAATAGGAGGGGTTAAGCAAGCATCAGATTAATCTTTCTCAATCCACAGACTATATCAGTTAAGTTTTATAAAAAAAATTTAGCAGTTAAATGTTAAGAAATCACCACCAACTTAATTAATTTCCAAGACATTTCAAAGAAGAATCTAGAATATTCAAGAGTTATAAAGAAATAAAAGAAGAGCTCTAGAATGAGTATTCTAGAGAGAAAAGTCTAGAGTTGTTCTAGATAAGATAGTTCTAGAAATAGGAAGTTAGAAGAACATTCTAGAATGTAGTAGCAAAACCCTTAGCTAGATTCTTCCATCACCACCTATAAATAGAGGTGGTCCATTTGAGTTGTAA
>NW_006238946.1:2149902-2174805 GCF_000226075.1 Solanum tuberosum
ATTAAGAATGCCAAGACACCCAAAGAAGCTTGGGACACCTTGGCGACGATTTTTACAAAGAAGAATGATGCGAGATTACAAAGGCTTGAAAATGAGCTTTTGTCGATCTCTCAACGGAATATGACAATTAGTCAATACTTCTCAAAGGTAAAATCTTTATCTGATGAAATATCAAAATTAGATCCAGAGAATGCTATCACAGAGACAAGAATGAGGAGAATTATTGTTCATGGTCTAAGGCCAGAGTACAAAGGCATAATTACAGCCACACGAGGGTGGGCCACAGAACCAACTTTATCTGAGTTGGAAAATCTGTTGGCAAATGAAGAAGATTTGGAGAAGCCATTATCAAGTCTTACTATAAAAGACGAAGATAAGGCGCTCTTCAGCAAAAGGCAAGCCTATCAAAAAAGAGAAGCAAAGAGAAGCTCACGGCCAGGGGGAGACCAAGAGAATCAACATCAAAGAACTCAACGACAAAACAAGCAGGCGAAAGGCTTCAACAACCGGCAAATGCAGAAGTGCTACAATTGTGGAAAGAAAGGACATTATGCGAGAGACTGCTGGTATAAGAAAGCTGAAGGTAATGTAGCTACTTCTACTCAAAATAAGAAAGATGAAGAAGTTTGGGATTTCGAGACCTCTTATGCAGTTGAAGAAACTAATTAACAAGAGAAGCTTGTCACCTGTCATTCTAACAAAGAAGAGGAGATTGCACTTGCAACTGTAAGTGAGAAATTGGTCGATTATGAACATGATTGGATCGTTGATTCAGGATGCTCTAATCACATGACTGGTGATGAGAAAAAGCTCATTAACATGAGTGAATATAAAGGCGGTCGAGTTGTGGTGACTGCAAATAATTCAAAAATGCCAATAACTCATATTGGCAAAACGGTGTTTGTGCCTCATCACAGCTCAAGACAAGTGGAACTTCAAAATGTCTACCATGTTCCAGGTATGAAGAAGAACTTATTATCTGTATCACAACTAACAGATTCTGGTAACTATGTCTTATTTGGACCAAATAACGTAAAAGTACATCAAAACTTAAAAGTTACAAGCACACCAATCATGGAAATGTGAGCTACAACAAATTAAAAATCATGATGCAACAATCAAAATTAAAAGGTCTTCTTAAGCTTGAGATAAGAGGAGACACTATATGTGCTGGATGTCAATATGGGAAAGCACATCAACTTCCCTATGGAGAATCAAAGTATCAAGCGAATGAGCCATTGGAGCTAGTACACTCGGACGTGTTTGGACCAGTGAAGCAGTCCTCGATCAGCGATTATCGTTACATGGTAACATTCATTGATGACTTCTCAAGGTACATATGGATTTACTTCTTAAAAGAACAATCTTAAGTATTTGAGAAGTTTAAAGAGTTTCAATATACTGTGGAGAATGATATTGGAAGAAAAATCAAATGTCTCCGTATGGACAATGGGGGAGAATACACATCACGAGAGTTCAATAAATATCTTAAAGAGAAGTTGATAAGACGACAACTAACTTGTCCAAATACACCACAACAAAATGGAGTGGCTGAAAGAAAAAATAGACATCTGGCGGAGATATGCAGAAGTATGTTGCATAGTATGAATGTACCAGCAAGGTTTTGGGCAGAATGCATGAAGACTGTTGTCCACATCACCAACAGGCTGCCGCAGGCAAGATTGAGATTTATCTCACCATTTGAGAAACTTAAAAAAATGATTCCTACTGTAAGCCACTTTCGAGTTTTTGGTTATGTGTGCTATGTGTTCGTGCCAGATCATCTCCGCAACAAGTTTGATAAGAAAGTTGTTCGTTGCATCTTTGTTGGATACGATGAACAAAGAAAAGGATGGAAGTGTTGCGACCCTACCACAAATCGGACATATGTGTCAAGAAATGTGGTATTTGATGAAGCATCATCATGGTGGTCTGAAGAAGCCACATTACCGGATTCAATAGAATTGGAGCAAAAGCTACAACATAAGCTTGAAGAAAAAGGACAAGGAAGTAAAACAGAATTACAACAAGAGGTATGTGAAAAACTCGAATCACATACAAAAGAGATATCTTCAAGCGGAGAAAATAAGAGCTCGTGGAAAACTGGAATTCATGAAACTCCAGAAGAGTTGCAAGAAGGAGTACAAGAAACTCCTCAACTACGAAGATCCACACGAGTGAAACGCCACAATAGTAAGTATATAAATGCGGCACTGGCTGAGGTTGACAAGGTCAAGGAACCTACCACCTTCGAAGAAGCTTTGAAGAGTAGTGAATGGAGAAAGGCAATGGAAGAAGAGATTTCAGCCTTAAAGCTAAACCAAACTTGGGAATTAGTGGCTAAACCTATGGATGTTAAACCCATATCATGTAAATGGGTATATAAGCTGAAAACACGTCCTGATGGATCTATCGAGCGGTACAAAGCACGGTTAGTAGCCCAGGGATTCTCACAAGAGTACGGTCTTGACTATGACGAGACATTTAGTCCTGTGGCAAAAATTACTACTGTTCGTGTGTTACTAGCTCTAGCAACTAGTAAGTCTTGGACATTGTGGCAAATGGATGTGAAGAATGTTTTTCTTCATGGAGAATTGGATCGTGAAATATACATGGATCAGCCACTAGGCTTTGTGAATAGAGTCAATCTTGATTATGTGTGCAAGTTGAAGAAAGCTTTGTATGGTTTAAAGCAAGCCCCCCGGGCATGGTACGGAAAAATTGCCGAGTTCCTGATCCAAAGTGGCTATCGAGTGGCACCAGCAGATTCAAGCTTATTCGTAAAAGCTCGTGAAGGAAGGTTATCTATCATATTAGTCTACGTGGATGATTTAATCATCACGGGAGATGACTTTGATGAGATCTATCAAAGTAAAAGAAATTTGATGGTACGATTTCAAATGAAGGAGTTGGGCGAACTTAAACACTTCATTGGCCTTGAGGTTGAAAAAACAAAGGATGGATTATTCCTTGGACAACAAAAGTACGCGAGAGATCTACTCCAAAAATATGGAATAATGGGTTGCAAGACATCTTCTACACCGATGGAGCCTAACTTAAAACTATGTTCCCATGAAGGCAAAGACTTGGAGGAAGAAACAATGTATCGTCAACTTGTCGGTAGTCTTATCTACTTAACATTGACCAGACCAGATATTACATTCGCAGTTGGAGTAGTTAGCCGATTTATGCAGAAGCCAAAGAAGCCTCATTTGGAAGCAATCAGGAAGATATTAAGGTATGTGAAAGGAACTATTGACTATGGACTATTCTATATGAAAGGGGCTCCTTGTAAGATAATCGGATACTGTGATGCGGATTATACTGGTGACCATGATACTCGAAGATCAACCACCGGTTATGTTTTCAATCTTGGATCAGCCGCAATATCATGGTGCAGCAAAAGACAACCAACTGTTTCACTTTCAACTACGGAAGCAGAATATCGAGCAGGAACGATGGCAGCACAAGAGAGCACATGGCTAAAGCAACTCATGAAAGACTTGCATCAACCATCAAATGATATCGTACCACTATATTGTGACAACTTGTCAGCTATTCGTTTGGTTGAAAATCTTGTATTTCATGCCCGGACGAAGCATGTGGAAGTACAACATCATTTTCTTCGAGAAAAAGTTCTTCAAGGCAAAATTGAAATGAAGCAAATCAAGACAGAAGAGCAAGTAGCAGACATATTCACAAAGAGCCTGGACAACATGAAGTTTGTAAGATTTCGAGAAACGCTTGGAATGATTGAAAGAGAAAATAAAGTTGGTGCTGAGGGGGAGTGTTAAGAAATCACCACCAACTTAATTAATCTCCAAGACATTTCAAAGAAGAATCTAGAATATTCAAGAGTTATAAAGAAATAAAGGAAGAGCTCTAGAATGAGTATTCTAGAGAGAAAAGTCTAGAGTTGTTCTAGATAAGATAGTTCTAGAAATAGGAAGTTAGAAGAACATTCTAGAATGTAGTAGCAAAACCCTTAGCTAGATTCTTCCATCACCACCTATAAATAGAGGTAGTCCATTTGAGTTGTAAGCAATCAAGAAAGAAAGCAAGAAACAAAGCAAGAAAGCAAGAAAGAAAGTAAGAGAGAAAACAAGAGTGAGTGCTAAGTCAAGAGTGTTGCTGAAGCAAGCAACAAGTGTAATCAAGATTGTAAGACCGAAGCGGGTCCTTACTTTGATATAATAAAATTCAAGTTGTGAGAAATCGATTGTGCCCGTCGTCTCCAAACCAATAATATTCAACATTAAACACATGCAATATAGAGGTGACAGAATACAAAAAAAATGAAGTGCACAAAAGATACTGATTAATAAAATTTAATTCCAACCAAATCAAAGACAATTGAATGTATGAATAAATGCATGTCAAAAAACCAATTTCTTCAGATCATATTTTCCCCCATCATTTTACCTATCACCTTCCATATCCAGTTCTGAATCCATGGTAGCTTGTAGGATATGCTGCAGCTTCACTGCTGGGAAATTTCCAGTGTTCGTCTATATCAAAAATGTATGTATGTTAGTGGAAACAGCCTCTTCACCCCATAAAAGGTAGGGGGTGAAGTTTGTGTCCATCCTACCCTCTCCGGACTCCACTTGTGGGATTACACTGGGCATTTTGTTTGTTTCTTAGAAAACCCAGAAAAACACCTTTCTTTCTTCATCCAGAACACAACCCTAGTACAGTTCACACGCGTTATATGAACTAATTCAAGATAAGTTCTGTTTGGTATTAGTTTCCTTCTCTATGTTCATGAAGATTGAAGAGCTTCTTTTCTATGCTCTCTCTCTCTTCCACTGTGAAAGCTGCTAACTCGTTTTTCTCCTGTTGTCGTTGCATATCTTTCTTCAAAAACATTCATTCAGGCAACAAAACCAATATAAGAAACATCCTTAAGTCATCCAACTTGTGAACCAATATCAGAATAATATAAGATTCTAAATGAAGGTTAATAAACAAACAGGGTCTTCTTTTATTCGAAACGTCTAGTGATCTTCAACCAATTATGCGCTTCAATATAATTACCGGGAGTAAGCGCTATAGCCTGCTTCCAATACTCAGCGGCTTGATCGAACCAAGCCTCTGTAATTTCAGAATCTGCCTGTTGAATGGCCTGTTCTCCCCAGCCAGAATAGGTAGTTCATTCCTTTCCTTAGAACCGTACTTGAGAATGTCTTACCTCATACAGCTCAGCAGTCAAAGTTTCTTCTAGCACTGAATAAGAGATATTGAATGTTACAAGAGCGTTATTGTTTGGTCCATCTAGTAACATTGACCGATTTCCTAGTCATTGCCACATCAGACATTAACTATTCCCTTTAAAAGATAGTAAAAGATTAACATATACCAAGCAGCTTCTTACCCTGGTAAAAGAAACGAAAAGGAACACAATAACCATAGTGAACATTCAACGACAAACATACAAAAGAATATTGATTTCTTTTCTATATAAAGCACTATTAAGTTGTGTTCTCCCCAATTCACCTTGCAGCATAAGATACTGAGACAGATGTGTAGCCAAGAAAATAAGTCCATCCAGTATGAAATTAAGGCGGATATTGCTTCAGTCCACATCCTGGTAAACAGAATCAGCAAGTTTTTGTTGCACTGTTGTTTTTAGCTCAGTTCTAAATTATAGAGCAGTCTTCCGCTTCTCTCTTTTTTTTTTTTTAGTAGTCTTCCACTAATAATCTATCAATATAATTTTCTCTTCTTTTGACTTTGTGTTAGTAATTCTCTATCCTATATGCATAGCTTTGTGTTAGGTACCAAGAAGGTTCAAAATAGAGCAAAGGGACAATTTGGAGGCAAAAGTAGGAACTTGAGAGCTATTTCGAGCAATAAAAAAGAGAGAAGGTCCACTGTCACGCTGGGAAGCTCGCGGCCAGCGTGACATGCTGGACCTTCACTTCTCGGCACCACCTTCTTTTATTGCTCCACAAATAGTTCCCTTATCTCCATTTTGTCCCTTCATGGTAACTAACACCACATTAAACCACTAATTAGGCCAATTCCACAACACCAAATATATCATTCAAATATGGGGGAAAAATCATAAATTAATTTACATGATTTCGACTCGACCTCGTATAATGGAAAATATTGTCCCAAGAACATGAAAATGCACTGAATTTTTAATTGCTCAAGTGCTCTTTTTGGGGGGAATGTTTACAGTGATGCATAGGTCGGTGTAGGTATACCGAACAGAGGAAAAGAAGAATTGGAAGAGAGGGAGTATTTATTTGATGAAATGAATAACTTCGAGGAGGTTAAACATACTCCATCATTAAATTGTACAAATTTGATGTATCTGCTCAGTTTGTAGGGAACTTTAATGGTGTATGGAAATGCATGTTTGTGTAATATTCCTTTTAAGTTTTTTCTGTCAAAATGGAAGTTACGGATTCATCCCACTTTTAACTCTTGTTTTATCCACGGAGCTTTTAACTCTTGTTTTGTCCACTCTCTTATTCAGTCGGGATAGAACTTGGAAGTATACGTATGAATTATGATGCAAATTTTTCACCTATATCACTCAAGTTTCTTCTTCTTTTTTTAACACAGAGCATAACTGCCTCTTCAAGTTTATAACATGCAGCTTCAATTGTAATAATTCCCATAAATGATTAAACTTTTAAATCTTTGAATATTATTTTTAAAGTGTCATAATTTAATCTACATCTAATTTTCCTTAATAATCTCTGTTGAAATTAACCAAGTGACATACTTTGGATACGGAGGGGAAGCACGCGAGATACATTAGAGACATTCTTTTTTAAAAAAAATAAAAAAAGGTTTAAGTATTGGGAAGTCTCAATTTCAAATCAAAAAATTAATAATTGCAAAAGTAGATAACACCTTTAGCAGTCCAAGTCTCATGCCAAACCTCTACATTCAATCCTGTTAATTGTAAGCCAAAGAAACTCGAACACTATCGATATTACCTTTACAACAACAAAGTATTTCGAATAAATCACTAATATTGGTATGTAGGGACCGACAACTATATTATCGTCGCCATTGTTAGTGAGGCACATCCTACCCTCACCGGGTATGCTGTTGTCATTGTCAATGCGAGCTGTAATATTCTGCCACCATCCATCAGCTAAAATGAAAACATATCCAGCAGCATCATTGGTGTCTGTCTAGTCCTCGAGCTCTTGGGCAGCACCCTCCTCGGATGAGGTTGATTTGGGAAAGAATTCTTCACCAGAATACAGTTCTTGAAATATCTGCACAAAATACAAGAACACCAAATCAGGATACTGTCTGAGTATCTACCCTTCTCCTACATCACTATAAGCCCTTGTGAAATGCATGTAAACGGGCCATGGCAAAGACGGAAGAAGAAGAAGAAAGAGGGCGGGAATAGGGGGAAAAGAAGATAGGGACCAACATAAAAGAGGTCCATTTAAGAAATGCATGTTTACCTTTTCAGTAGCACCCAGAAGATCATGGTAATATGGACTCCCATCTGGCATGGGGGTACGGATGATGTTATCTAGTACACCCTGAAACTGATGGACAAAAATTGGAAAAATCAGGACAACAATCACAAACTCAGGGACCATTTGGTGGCATGTCAGATTAACTGAGATTATTAGTTCCTGGATAAATAATTAATTATTTGGGGATTGTCAGGTCATCACAACCTGATATGCTGTGTTTGTCGCTTGGTACAGTTGGCTTAATCATGCTGTACCTTAACGGTAACCCAATCTTGCATTATACACTCTTGGATTAAATTACCAGTCTAAGAGTAGTCCTCATGCAGAACAAGGGCATTTTATGATCTATAAGAAACTAAATTTATTAACTACTCTACAATTTTTTATTTTCCATCACAAATTCATCTCAGTCCATCAATCTAACACTAATTATCCATAATTTTCAACCATGAAGTATATAATGTACAAAAGAAGAATCACAAATTGGTCTAAAAGTAGAAAACAAGATCGTGCATAGTTAGTGAAAATTATATATTTCAGGACATAGAAAGAAAAGCAACATGATATTTGAGGAACAGGAGAAGAATAATGAAGCGAAAAAAACAACAGAAAATGCAAGGAAAAAGAAATACAAGACAAACAGAAGGAAAGAGACAGGGATCAGCTGAATGGAGGAAACAAGAGGAGATTGGAGGCAGGAAAAGGTATATGTCAGCTTTTAACATGGCTCTTTTCTCTCTCAGGGTTTGTTTGTTTTTTAGGGGTGGGGGGATCAGCCCGGCCGCAGGGTAAAGCAATCTGCAGGAAAGAGGAATCACCGGAGGTAGCAAGATGTGACTAGAAAGGCTCTGTGTTGGAGGAAGATGGAGAGCAAGGAAGGAGGAATAGAAATGAAGCCAATGCTACCCCTAACCCAATTTATAAGTGAGGATCAGAAGGGTAATTCTCACACTTACCATGAGATCTAATCCCTGGATATAAATACCAAAGCCTTCCTCTGGGATAAAATTATGAGCAAATTGGCTGATAAAGTAATCAAACTGCTCCACTCTGACTTCCAACTTTACACAAAAGACGGGATTGATAAGCTTCAAGAATGATTAATTTCTGTGTCAACCGACCAATGAACTATGCTAAGTACTAGTATACATGTTAGACAGTTTATATGATAAGTTGACAGCCTATATCAAAATGTGCAGAAGATTCTGAACAAAGATACTTCAAAACCCTGAAGAAACAAAATTGACGGACTGCAACAGCCCAAAATGAAATGCTTATGACAGTTGTTTCACCGCTTTTGCAAAGAAAAAAAAAAGCAAGATGAAAACCTTAGCAAAATGAAACAAGAACTGGGGAATATCCTTATAGAATCAAAATGGAAGAGCAACAGCGTAGAGCAAACCAAAAACAAAACAGGGTATTAAAAGGTTATAGCAGATACCTTCGCAAGTTCCTGAGTATACAAGACACTCCAAAGTAGAGCAGGCTTTGCATCCCCTGTTTCACTTTGGTCCTCCGCAAAATTATTATTATTCCCAGAACTTCCAGAAACAGGAACATGAAACAGCACATTGATGGCTGCATGTAATAGCTTCTTACCCTGAACATCATCCTCACATATAGCTGAAAGATAAGTCAAAAACCTGAGAGAGAAAACAACAGACCGATTGAGATAGGGTAAGAAGACACTCATGGAATTAACCAAAAACGTGTAACTCCATTCCATTCAACTTAATAGTATCAATTACTACTATATTTAGATATATTCACAATCAAACTACTGAAACCACATTCTTAGAGTTGCCAACATGGTTTCAAAAGCATAACAGGGAATATTTGTTTTATAGGTAGCTGAACCAGTGTTTTGGACAGCGAGAGGCGACAAAAGGTGACAAGGGCCTGCCTCGCCACGCGGCGAGGCGCTCGCCTTTTTGAATTGAGGCGCCAATTAATAACAAAAAATGTAAAATATTTAATTGCATATATAAATATCCAAAAATCTCAATAACAATAACATTCATTAGCAATGTCCCTCTTTTTGTTAGCATCTCACGTCATTGAATTCACTATTTATGGACAAGTAAATACTACATTAATAGTATAAAACTAAATTAAGTAGGGAAGAAATAATTAAAGAAGGATCAAATTTTTTTTTTAGTATAATTTATTTTATAAATAAAAAAGGACACACTTATCTAGAGAAACCCTTTGTCTCTAGTTTTCTTTTTCAAGAAAAGTTGAAAAGACTCTACTTTTTGAAAAAAGATAAAAAAAGCTGTACTTCCTTTACTTTTCAAGAAAAAACTCCTCCTCTTCTTCTTCTCTGTACTTTTTCAAGCTGAGCAGCAGCAGCAGACGCGAACTCGTAGCAGCAGCAGTCGCGAACTCGCAGCAGCAGCAGTCGCGACAGTCGACTTCAAGTTTCCAATCGCAGCAGCAGCAGTCGCGAACTCTAATTCCAGTCGAGGGATTGATTTCAAGTCTCCAGTCGCGAAATGAGAAGGAGCAGTCGCGACATAAGTTTGAAAAAATACCCAAAAAAAAACCCTAATTTTGGCTTTTATTTATTAAGTCAGACCTTAAAAAAATAAAAAAATAAAAAGATAAAAAGGCGACGCCTATTGCATCGCCACACCACGTCATCTTACGCCTTTCCGTCGCCATGGCACGCCTTTCTGAAGTCGCCTCACCTCGCCGGAAAAAGGCGATGACCCCTCGCCTCGCCTTGTCGCCAAAGGCGAAAGGCGAGCGCCTTTCATAACACTGAGCTGAACAAACTTGATAGATGTCTGAGGATGAAGATTGAGTCATATACAGAACTTATTAACTTAAGCATAACAAACTTGGTGTTTTTCAATGTAATATTTTAACTTTTGAATAAAGGTAATTAACTTGAGCAGTAACATTCTAAAAGTGGAAGGCAAAGGTAATTAACGTGAGCATAACATTCTAAAAGTGAAAGGCGGACTAAAAGAGCACATCCTAAAAAAGAAAATGAATTCTGAATTGTGATATGTTTATAGGGGTGAGTCAGAAGACCATACAGCATTAGAAAAGTGGTGAGTAAAATAGACATTAAGCGGGTGAACTCACATTCCAGAGGGGCAAACAGCTACATTGCTACTCAACTGAAGCACATGGATTGCTGTGACCTGCTCAGGGAAGAGAGCTGGGGGGTTGGGGGGAGAGGGGAATTGATAAGGTAAGACATTCAAATATTTATTACTTAAACAAAAAGTGGGTTAGGACTCTATCTTACATCTAGGAGGAAAAAATGCCAGACAATTGGCTACATCCAGTTTCAAAGAGTGCTTTGAGATGCATATACTCCTCGCCAGCTTCTCAGTTGCATTTCGCGAACCAAAATCATGAGCATCAGGGGAGGAATGAGGGAGTGGTAATTGAACCACAAAAGATGGAGCTAATATCAGCTTATGGCTGAACAATTCTTGTTCAGAAGCCAAGCAAACACCCTTGTAACTCCCACTAGCCTGTGAAATAATCAAAGCGACATGTCAACTCATGAACTCTACAAAAGTCCAGTTGCACCAAATGAGAGGGTAGTTAAAGGTTTATATGAACAAGAAGAGCATCACTTTGAACCTTGTCCATAAGGAGAGAATTAACAGGCATCCGAAGAACCTGGAAACAAGTTGAAGTAAAGATAGACAATTAGCCTCTGGGAAGATACATTAATGATAACAACAATTCAAAGAATTCCAGAAAATTAAACATCAATTAATGAGTATTGAAGAATGGACACCATAAACAATGATTCATATGTTTAACACAATAAGAACTACTTTTTGCAAATTTCCGGATACAACTAAACAATGAATGACGGAATCAAGACAAAGAGATCTTTTTTATTAAAGAAAAAAGACTAACAGAAGAGAAACCGAATCAAGGTGATATCTTCTAATTGACACGTAAAAAGCTGATCCCATTCAGTTGTCAAAAAAAAATAAAGTAAAACTCATTTAGCAGTCGTCAAAAGTAAAGAATACTCAAGTTTGTTTGAAAAGAGCTTTTTTCAATACTACAAGTAAGCTCATCAACATTTCTAGCTGTAAAACAGTAGGGCAAATCATCACAAACGTATAGCTAGCATTCTGAGGAATAATAAAACAAGGGCTATAAAACTTTCAATAGACTTTGTGGCTAGAGCTAAGCTCCTTCTAAGTTACATGCTGGGAGACCTGATACATCATCCAACTACAAATTTAAGACCTTTAGTAGCGCTCTTCAGAGCTATGTTATGCACCTCTCATACTTCCTTATGATAGATTTTCACAAAACACAAACTCTTCTCTATTTTGAGGATGATGGCAGGGTTGTGAGAAATTATACAACCAAAATGAAAAAGGACCACAAACATAACGCTTATATGGAATATCTTATATTCTCTACCACGAATTAACAACACGAGGGGAAAAAGGAAAAGAAACTCACTGGAACCAAAATGCAAACTAAGTGATAATACGGTGGAGTTATCCAAGCAAAAAGATGTTAAAAAGACGTACATAAATGCATCCTTTGACTGCAGCACGACGACAAAAGGCCTGCGGAAGTTCCCCTTGACCATAGATGGGGTATATCATAGCACCGGGCGCATTAGGAAACCTAAAGTTTGAGAAAAATGGGAAAACTATATTCATGAGAAGGAAACTTCAGATCATAAGATGTCAAGGCATATAAAGATAACTTTCCATCTAAGTGGACCAATTATTATGATTAATTACTCTCAAGATCGAATCTCATTATCTTTTTCTGATAGTTCCAAAAAATGATTAACTAGTTTCAAGGATTTGCCTTGTCAAAAATGCAAACCCAACTTTACACAGAGCTCTCCAGGTTGACTTTTGATCTCTCAGTAAACCATCTTACCACTACAAGATCAAGATTTTGACTTGGCATAAATGCTCAGGGAAGAATTGACAGGCATGAAAACACAAATGATAGGCATTCCAAAGTTAGACCTGTTTCATCCACACATGCAAGCATAACCCAAGCATGCATCCTATGGAACTTATTTTTTGATATACCAGAGATGCAAAAGGACAATAAAAATATATTAGCCTAATAATATAATTTCAGGATTTCCATAACTAGGAGCATGAATCTCAGTTGTGGACAAAGGAAGGGTGAGAGTAACCTGCCAACGGATGAGTGATAAAGGGCCAGTCGATCAATACCATCTTTTGTCTTAAGAACACTTTTGCAGACATCTCCATTCTCTTGATCATACTCTGCCATAGCTATTGCATATAGAACAATCCTAGAAAACATAAAGAATAAGCTCACTAATAAGTCAGATGAATTAGCTCTACCTAACGTATGGTAAAAAAAAACTCCAAGTGACATACCAAATTCTGGACACACAACCGTAAACAGTTAATATTCAAAAACCATCCCAATTCTGGATACACAACCGTAAACAGTTAAAATTCATAAACCATTTGCATTAGTTGAAAGCATGATTCGTAGACCTTACAACATTAAGGAAATACAAGTTTCATTAATAAAACAATCTAATCTATGGTTTTGTATGTCAGAGAATTCTAATAAGCTTATCACTTACACCACAATTTTATTTTATTTTTATCACTCACACCACAATTATAAGATCCATGTCTAGACCATGGGAAAGACGTCCTACCAATTTTTCAACAATCAAAAAGAAGATGCAGTAATGTGTCAGAACTACATTGCAATAGCAGGAATCATACATTCACTACATTGATGTCATGGAAATCAGAAGTAACATATAAAAAACACTAAATTACTTTGGTCTAGGAACAGAACAAACAATTATCCTCCCAGTTCAAATTGTTTATAGTATAGTATAATATATTACAGAAGTAAATGCTCTACTTTTGGCATGCTTTCATTCAATCTAATGAAAAGCTTCCTAGTTCCTAATAAATTTTTGATAAGGTTTCCTACTTTACTAGGCTGAGACATCACAATCATACAGGAATCACACAATCAACTAATGGTACATCTTCCTACTGTCTATAGAATGGAACAAGCATACAACATAAGCAAACGACACCGAAAGCAAAAAAGAATAGCAGAAAACAGGAAACTGTGACTAACAGAGAGAGAAAGGCGATTCGATCTGTACGATTTTAGCTTTGCAGAGAGCCCCATTTTGCTTAAAAACTCCACAAACGGACTCTCTAAATCCTGCTCTGAGATGCTCTTACTTTCGCTACTCTCCCCACCATCAGCAGCTGCTGCAGCCTCAAGATGCCCTTGTACCAGCTTGAAGAATCGCATCAGCTGATTCTTCTCCGTAAAGCTTAGTTTCCGATCCTTGAATATTGCGCTGCGCGAGTCAGGTACACTCTCCAAATTGCCCTCTCCGTCACTGATAAAACTCCCATCTATGCTCTTGAACTCCATGTACTGATTCACCTCAGACTTCAAAATTAGATCAATCATAGCATCTGCACACAGCAAAACCCTAGGCCCACTCAAATCAACGTTGAACTTTCGAGATTGCTCCAAGGGTTCCGGAGAGTAAGAGGTGATTTCAACGGAGGAGTAGAGCGGTCGGGTAGTGAGAGGGACCCGAGTAAATCCCGAATCCATGTCGGATTGCGGAATTGGGAAATTGGCGGAGGATTGAGATGAATGAGATTCAATGTATGTAGTGAATTCCTGAAGTGGAAGCGAGGCATAGTGGCTACCGTATGAGGGGTTAGGATCAAGGTGAAGGACTGATTTTCCGGCGGCGGAGGCAGCGGCGGCGAGTATGGCCTCCGGCAGACCGGTGCCGACCACTATCAGGTCGAAGTTGGATGGTTCAATAGGAGGATACGACGTAGTTTCATCCATGAGCACGGTTTCGTCGACCGAGCAGGAAATCCAGCAAAATTTTTAGACTAAACTCCTTCCATATCATAATATAGGTGGACTTTTTTCTCATTTTCTCCAGCTTTGGGGTATTCAAGAAAAAAATGAAAAATGAACTCAACTCAAATGAATAAAATCAAATATATAATACATGAATATACCCTATAATCTCCTAATATCAACGTGTATAAAAAGAGACATTTAAATTTGTATAAAGTTAGTCAAGTAGATACGTAAGAATGTGTGTTATCACATATGATGTCAAGTTAGACACATATGTCTACTTGTTCAATAACATACAAATTTAAATATCTACTTGTTGTACATACGTAAAATTTTAAAACTTATATATTAGATAAGTTCAAATAAAGAACATCTATTAAAAGGGCGTGTATTATGTGATATTAATTACAAGGGAAACACATTGGGGGGGGTGGGGGGGAAATCACAGAAAAGCTATTACGAAGCTTAAATGGGAGTATATGGCAAAAGCCTCGGTCAGGGGGATAATGCTTAACTATGAAAGATTTTGGTTGGGAGATTAAACTGGGCTAATCTGTTATAATCAAAACAAAGAGCTAAAAACGATAATAGGTTGTTTGGTAGATAGTGACTAATAGGGTTTATTTGTTATGCTAATACCAATTATGTTGAGATTATTTTTATACATTATTTGGCTTGGTTTATTAAAAAAATCATGCATTGCATAATTTCTAAAAAAAAAAAATATTTACTTACAAAAATACTCAAAAATGTAAAAAGACTTTTAGTGGCAATTGGTTTTTAACCATACATTAGCATGTATCAAAAATTCTTGAATTGCTAATACCATGATTTATCATGTATTAGTTATGTATCATATAATACCAAGTATTAGTTATACATCGATTGAGTATGTATATCAAACTAGATATTAGTAACACACAAAGATAATGCGAATAATAATGCATCATACCAAATAACCCCTAAAGGGATAAAGTGTAACTAAACCAACTTCAATTAATTTAACCAACTCCTAATACCTAACGGCTTAGTACCACTCTTGAAGTTCAACGTACGTCCTCCTTTAGCTACAAAATTATTTCCCTCTTCTATTCAAATCCAAATTCCCTTTCTAGTTGCATAACCCTTCAAGTATAAGTTCCATAAGCATTTGCTTCCACATGATCGAAATATGAGGTATAATTAGAGGCAAATCTATGATTAAATTTTACATGTTCAATTTTTAAGGTTCTTAGCATTGAATCCATTATGTTCTTAAAGTTATGAGTTCATTTCTATTATTTGTTGTAATTTTAATAATTTTTCACATACAAATTTATGTTTTGCTTTGAAAGTGAACCCAATATCCTAAGAGTGGACATGCCCTAGGCACAAACTTGTTGCCTTTGTTTAATCATGTGCCTACCCACTATCTCTTCTGGCTCTACACAATGAGGATTAACAATATCAATAAATAGACATGGTTTCTATTGGGAAACCTGGAAGGTAGGATGAAGTGCAACATATATAGGGCGATAGGGATAATTTTGTAGGATCATGCTCTGATATTTTACTGGTTTCTATCTTTGTTGTTGGTGTTTTCTTTACGTTTGACTATTCCTGCTTGATGTTGTTAAACTATCTGTTTCTATTATTCCTCATGTGTTTTAACCTGTTGTGTTTTCTTCTATCCTGATATTTGGTATTTGACTTCAATTTATGCTCTTTTGTGTAGTATGATTTATTGATGTGGTTGTTAACACTCGATTATGATTTTTCACGATATAAATTAATTATTGAGCTTTTATAATTTCAATTAATTTGATATGTCTGGAAAGTCTTCATTCTAGGAACCATATTGTTTCATTGTTGTTTGTAATTGTCGTAGTCTTTCTCCCTTGCCTTTTCTTGATCGTTTCTCACTTCTTAGATGAGGGTTTAGGGTTTAAATGTAACTTGTACTGCTTAATTTTATCAAAAAACGACTTGTATTGTTTACCTTTTCTTCTCGCATATGTCGCGATGTTGTGGCACATCTCCCATTTCTTTCACCTTCTCCTTGCAGTTGGGGCATTCCCAATTTGAAGCGGTTTTCACCTTGCATTAAAAAAAACAAAAGATAATTAATTTGAAATATTTAGCTTTTAAAAAATTCAAAATATTATCATTCCGTTAAAAGTAATTTTGTCATTTTCAAATAAGGTATATATTTCTATATTTGTAATATATTAATATGATTTATATTTTTTATAAATATTCAAAAATCATCTCAAAAGATTTCATTTTTTACTAAATATTTTGTTAATTAGTTTAATATAATTAATAGATTATCTTTTTTGGTTGATTGGCTTATAATTAAGTTAATTATTTTTATTTTCTTAAGATTAAGAAATTTGTTAATTAATTAATAAATATTAATTTGTCTTATTTAATTTTTAGCCGATCAATTAACTTACTTTGACTACGTTTTAAACTCCAAATGGCTATAACTGAAATTTAATTGGCCAAATTTTAAAACTCAATTCTAACCACACACCCAATTTTCAGCCATCTTCTTCAGCCCAAATACCTCTTAAAGAACAACACAACACCAATTTCAACCCAACCCAATTTTCTCATTCACAATACATAGTACATACAATACGTATACGTACAAGAACCGACCCCAACACCTATATGTTACTCTTTCCTTACGCGAAAGAGAAGCTGGAAATCTATCGAGGTTAAAAAAAATGTGAAAAAATCGTTCTTAAACCTTTAAACTATAGAGATATTCGATTTTTTTCTCTCGTTCACTATTCATCGGAGCTTTGTCGAAGCTCCTTTATGGTGTGGAAGGTAAGAAATCACATAACCATGAGAAATATGAAAGGAAGGAATTCAATCTTTCATCGAAATCACACTTCTATGATATAAGAAGCTAACAAATAATTAAAACGCTCCACAAAGCATGCAAGTAATTTATCTTCTTCTTAGTATTAATAAAAGATCATTAAGTCAAACACATTTGAGCTTTGGCACAACAACCAATTTGTCACAAGTGAAATTCTAGCAAATATCTTATTGTCTTTCAGGATCAATAGTTCAACAAGTAGCCAATACAAGTAAAATCAAAAGTGTAATTCAATTATTGACATAAGTAACCAATCATCTTCCAGAAAATATTGTTAGTAATTGTTATATCTACAAGCGAGTCTTCAAACTTCATTCCATGCAAGTCTACCAACAAATAGTCATTTCACAACAATTAAAAAAATACTACATTGCACATAAGTTAAAAGACGTAAGTAACTAATAGTATAACACATAGGTATACCTGGTCATGATATAAACCAATAACCAGTTGCTAAGATGGTCTCGATTGATAACCAATCCAACAACTAAAACTCAGAGAGGAAATAGGCAAAGATAGAATTCGGTAACCATATATTACAAAAACAAAGAGTAAAAACAATATAGCCCAACCAAAGAAAGTAGAATGGCAAAAAGGTCTTGCATTGTGTAAATTGCATCATTGAAAATACACAAAAGTGGTAATTAAGAGAAATCTAATGAGAAAGATGCCAAAAAATGAAGAAAGACACTATTCACCTTTTCTTTTTCAATCGGCCTTATGTGTTTTGAATTTCTTGGAAACTCCGACCTACATTAAATTAATGTGGTAAACAAAATAAGTTACTTATACAAATAATTAAGGACAATATTGAACCTGAATTTTAGGATAAGTATAGCTTTTTCTTTTCCCATCTTCATCACCTAGGTGTTTTTTTTTTTTTTAACAACCTTAATGTTTCTCTCAATATTGCAACGTGGATGACGATCTCATATCCACATGCAAACATTGCAACCATTCCTATAACTTTTCTTCTAACATTGAAAATAGGATTACCTGAACAACCCTAAAAAATAACGTCATACATTTATAACACAGAAACAGAATAGTGAAGATACTTTTCATAAAGAGAAGATGAAGAATTAACAAATACTTCTACATTCCAAATATTGCCCATAATTCTATATTCAAGTGTAGTCTCTAAGGCAGTAGGTCTATAATTTCTGCAAGTCATATTGATAGTAGATATTTCAACCTTACATTTACATTCAAAGGCAATTCCACCACCAAGAACAATCCCACAATTTTTTTACGATTCCCTATATGTAATAAAGTTAGACTCACTAACAGTGAATCACCATTGTTAAGTTCAACATATTCACAACCATTCATATCTTTTAACCTGCATTAACAAAATGTCACATAGGATGTAGTGGGGGATCGGTCTGGGTAAGAAAAAAATAGAGGGGATCGGTTTTTGTAAGAAAAAATAGAGGGGATTGATTTGTGTAAGAAAAAATTTAAAGGAGTCGGGGATCGATCTGTGTAATAAAAAATTTGAAGGATGGGGGTCAAGATCGGGGTGGTGATTCTCTGTACGTCATTTACTACCAAAAATTTTTAGGGTGTTACAAGTCTCTAAGGCAGTAGGTGTATAGTCTTTGCAAGTTAAATTGGTCGTAGGTATTTCGATGTTGCCTTTACATTCAAAGGCAACTTTACTTGTCAAAAACGAACCCACAAAATTTTTAGGATTTCCTATATGTAATAAAGGTTGACCCACCGACAATGAATCACTATTGTTCAATCCAACATATTGGCAATCATTCATATCTATGACCTGCAGTAACAAAACATCTTATTTCGGCTTTTCATACACTACAGTAGCCGACTGAAAATTAGGTTCATCTAACCTCCTAACTTCAATTCCATAGAAAGATTATAGGAATAAAGGAGCGGTAATGAGTAACAATCCTTCACTACTCACAAAGAAAGTGGTTCCAAATGTTTTGTTTTAGACATGTATCTAACTCTAACAACCCATACCACTGGCTTAGATCTATTGTACAACTGTTGCATCTCCATCACACTTAGTGTGGTATCCTGTAATATCAAAACACATTTGTATTAATACACCCATTTAAGCCACTAAAAAGAAAGAAATTTTTTTGAAGAAATTAAAAGTAACTCAGAAAATGTTTACCATAATTAAAAGATGTGGGTTTCTCCTTAAGAATGAAGTGAATGAAATAGTGTTAATGGCTTCTCCTTGAACTGCGACTGCTATTTCAGAGGAGGGAGATAGTTTGTTTTTTCTTACTTCAGTTCGCCATTATGCGTTCAAAGGTTTAGGGCTTTAGGCAAGAAGAAGAAGAAGGGATAAGACGAGGTGTATTTGTTTGACATATTTAGGAAGTGAACTTTTAGGAAGGAAATTTTTATAAATATTTCAATAAGTAGTATGATCCAAGACCATCATTTAAATATGTTGTTCGAGTAGTATTTAATTATTTATTATATGAGGAATTTTACTAGTTTAATTATTTAACTATCTAAACATTGTATTTGATTTCATAGAAATATCCTCTTCGATTTTATTTTTTCCTGCCCTTAATTTTTTTTTAAAATATTTATATTTATTAAAATCTAAACACAAAATCATAGATGGGTGAAATTAAATTATCTCTATACAATTATCAATAGTACAATTAAATAATAATAATACTTATACTTATAATTAGAAAAAAATTGGTTGGTAGGATGCACAAGCCATCCAACACACATCTAACAGTGAATCACCATTGTTAAGTTCAACCTATTCACAACAATTCATATCTTTTAACCTGCATTAACAAAATGTCATGTAGGATGTAGTGGGGGATTGGTCTGGGTAAGAAAAAAATTTGGAGATCTATTTGGGTAAGAAAAAATAGAGGGGATCGGTTTTTGTAAGAAAAAATAGAGAGGATCGATTTGTGTAAGAAAAAATTTAAAGGAATAGGGGATCGATCTGTGTAATAAAAAATTTGAAGGATGGGGGTAAAGATCGGGGTGGTGATTCTCTATACATCATTTATTACCAAATTTTTGTCAGATTATTTGTTGATTATAACTATTTATTTAGGTTATTGTGCACCTATTTGATGAAAGACCATTTGATGGTCAAATCGAGTCATATGACTTTCACTATAAATTGTCATAAGGATTCAATCAAACAAACCACTTCCAATCGCATCTATGGCTCATCTAAGTGATTCTATCAACGATTGATCTGAGCCAACTTTTCATAAACTACATTAATCGATTGAAAAATAGTTGGATCTAACTTTTTGACAACAATTTAATAGGAAGTCTTTATAAGATATATGAGTCGTAGTTAGTAACAATTTATCACTACTCACACATAAAGCAGTTCCAAATGTTCCCCTTTAGCCATGTATCTAATTCTAACAACTCATACAACTGACTTACAACCATTGTATAATATTAGCATCTCAAACATAGTCAGTGTGGTATCAACACTAGCATTGGACACTTCTTTCAAATCAAAGAAGATTAGTACACTCATTTTATGCCACTAAAGAAAAGAAAACTTCAAAAGAAAAGAAATTACCATATAAGAGTTGAATAATTAAAGATCTAGATTTCTTCTTAAATATGAAGAAAAAATAAAATAGTGTTAAGCGGTCTCTCTTGAACTGTTTTTGCTATTTCAGAAGAGAAAATTATTATTTTTTGGGCTAATATTCGATATTATGTCATATTGTTTCATTGCTTTTTGTAATAGTCGTAGCCTTTCTCCCTTTCCTTTTCTTGATCGTTTCTCACATCTTAGATAATCTTTTGTTCTTCTTAGCTCGGGCAACTACCTCATCTACCTTTGCTTTGTTATTATGTCAAATTAAAATATTTAGTTAGGATTTAGGGTTTAAATGTAACTTGTACTGCTTAATTTTATTAAAAAATGACTTGTATTATTTACCTTTTTCTTCTCACATATGTCGCAATGTTGTGGGACATCTCCCATTTCTTTCACCTTCTCCTTGCAGTTGGGGCATTCCCAATTTGAATCGGTTCTTACCTTGCATTTAAATATTTTTTTGAAATAATTAGCTTTTAAAAAATTCAAAATATTATTATTCCGTTAAAAGTAATTTTGTCATTTTCAAATAATGTATATATTTCTATATTTATAATATATTAATATGATTTATACTTTTTATAAATATTCAAAAATCATCTCAAAAGATTTCATTATTAACTAAATATTTTGTTAATTAGTTTAATATAATTAATAGATTATTGTTTTTGGTTGATTGGCTTATAATTAAATTAATTATTTTATTTTCTTAAGATTAAGAAACTTATTAATTAATAAATAAATATTAATTTGTCTTATTTAATTTTTAACCGATTCACAAATTAATTTACTTTGGCTACGTTTTAAACTCCAAATGGCTATAACTGAAATTTAATTGGCTAAATCTTAAATTCAATTCTAACCACACACCCCGTTTTCAACCATTTTTTTCATCCCAAATACCTCTTAAAGAACAGCACAACACCAATTTCAGCCCAACCCAACTTTCTCATTCACAATACATAGTACATACATTTTACATAAAATACGTATACGTACACGAACCGACCCCAACACCTATACGTTACTCTTTCCTTAGCGAAAGAGAAGCTGGAAATCTACAGAGGTTAAACTTTTTTGAGGAAAATCGTTCTTCAACCTTTAAACTACAGAGATATTCAGTTTTTTTCTCTCGATCACTATTCATTGGGTTAGGAGCAGGTGGTCGAGGGTAGGGGTGGTAGGTTGGTGGGGCAAAAAAGACCAATTTATTTATTTTTTTAAAAATTAGGGGTGCGTGATTGGAATAGAATTTTTTTAAAAAAAATTGTGTCAAATGGGGTGGTTCATCGGATGAGGGGTGATTGGAATGGTTTGGACTTTGGAGAACAATGCAATTGTTTTCTCTATCTTTATTAGATGAGTCATTTTTCGTATTTTTAAAAACTTGTTTACCATAGAAAAATATTTTTTGACCAACCATAATATAGTCAAACATACTATGTTTCACAAGTAAAAAATTTATATCGAATAATATCAAAATTAGTGTTTTATTAGTATTATGTTTTCAAACTTGTCTAATAATTTCTTTAACCAAATTAATATTTGTTAATCTCTTGATTATTGGTGATCATGTCTCTGTCATTTCTTACTAAAAATTTATCAGATTATTTGTTAATTATAACTATTTATTTAGGTAACTGTGCACCTATTTGATAGAAGACCATTTGATGGTCAAATCGAGTCATGTGACTCTCACTATAATGTTACTGCCATAAAGATTCTTCACTATAATGTTACTGCCATAAAGATTCAATCTAACACACCACTTCCAATTGCATCTATGACTCGTCTAAGTGATTATATCAACGATTGATCTACGTCAACTTTTCATAAACTATATTAACCAGCTGAAAAATAATTAGATCTAACCCATGACTTCAATTTAATAGGAAGTATTTGTAAGATAGATGAGTCGTAGTTAGTAACAATCCATGACTACTCATACATAAAATAGTTCTAAATGTTTCCAAATGTTCTCGTTAGCCAGATATCTAATTCTAACAACCCATACAACTAACTTACAACCATTGTATAATCTCAGCATCTCAAGCACAACTAGTGTGGTATCAACACTACCATTGAACACTCTCTTTCAAATCCTGTAGTATTAAAAGAATATAGATTAGTATGTTTAAGACACTAAAGAAAAGAAAATTTCTGAAGAAAAGGAAAATTAATATCATATTCAAAGGTAAAATTGAGTAGTTAAAGTCTAAATTTCTTCTTAAATATGAAAAAAATAAAATAGTGTTAAGCGGTCTCTACTTGAACTGCTTCTGCTATTTGAAAAGAGGAAATCATTCTTTTTTACTAATATTCGACATTATGCCATATTTGTTCAAAGGGTTTAAGGGGTTTAGGTAGTAAAAGAAGTAAGAAGATGAGCAAATAGGACATTGATGTGTATTTTTTCTTTAGAAAAATAATTTTTATAAATATTTTCTTTAATATGTATTGTGATCCCAGACAAGCATTAATTTAAGTGTAATTTAGAGAAATCTCATACCTTTTGGGCAAATAATATCATATCTCATAAGTTTCTTCAAATACAAAAATCTCTTATTTTCCATCGCTTGTGTATACATTATTCTGTTGTCGGATACATCTTGCTCGCAGATACATTTCTCTATTATCGGATGCATTTCAAACTATACATTACTTAAGCTTTTGTTGCGTCATATACAATCCTCCATTGTCGAATATTGGGATCTCTACTCTGTTATTGAATACATTGGTTTTCATGGATAAATTCCTCTATTGTTGAACACATTGCAAACGATGCAATACTTAAGATTTTATTGTGTCGGATACATTCCTCTGATGTCAGATACATTGATCTATACTCTATTATTAGATATATTAATTTTGAAAACATAGCTTTTTAGATAAATAACGGTGGATATATGTATTGGGTACTACAATATATGAAATTTGTCATAGTTATATATCATAATTATTACTTATATATCAAATGATAAGTAATGATATGGGATGTCTGAGATTAGGAGAGAGAGAATGAAAAAAGAGATTTTTGTAAGAAAATTGAAATGGTAAGGAATTTCAGAGATTATGACATTAAGTATTTAAGCAATTTTTTCTTAGAGCATGTTTAGAAAGTCACCCTAGTAATTGGATTTGGTGTAATTCGGTGTAATTATATTGTCTGACATGTTTGGTTGACCATGTAATTACTAGGTCTGTAGGTAATTGAGTGTAGTTAACAGGAGGTAGTTACATTTTCCAATTCTCAAGGAGGGGTTGTGAATTGCTGGTAATAACATGGTGTAATTACAAGTTGATTACTTTTTAATTTTTTCTTTTTATTTCGTTTTTTTTGTTTTAATTTATTTTTATTATTTTAAAATTTTCTAAAAATATATATTTTATTTATATTATTTATATTTCATTTTCTTCTCATTTTCTACCTTTGCTTCTTGTGATTCCATGTGATTTTTCGTATTATTATTTTATATTTATTTTTTCATTAGCATAATTTTGTTAATTCTAGTTTTTAAATTAAAGTAGAGTTATTGTTGAATAAGGTTATAGATTTACATTTTTCTTTACTTTTAAATCATATTTATGTATGGTATGTTGAAATTTGGTATAAGAGTATATTATTTTTTATATACACAATATAATTTTTTTATGAAAATATTCGAGGGTCATCGCTTGTGTCTACGTAGCTCCGCCAACCCTAAGGTATTAGGCCTACAAGACCTTTACTTTCACATATAGCAAACACAAAATTCATATGTGTATGCTATAGCAAAGTTTGCATAATTGCGCTCCATAGCAAACATGTTATGACTAGGCTATTTCGCTATACATATATACAAAAGAAGCAATTGTATAATTTGTTGGCTCCTCTTCAGATTTGTATAACTTCGCTGGCAGACCATTTGTATAAATTGTTGTCAGCCTCTCGTTTGTATAAATCATTGAGAGTCTCTCAATTTAATTTTATGTGTTTGTATATCTGTATAAAATTTGAATTTGTATACAATTGAATCGAAATAAACCGTTTGTTTATCAAATATCGTTCTCTCTCTCGATTTATACAAATATAAATTATACATTGTATTTTGTATAATCTGTGTTTGTATAAAGCGAGAAAGACAAAA
>NW_006238946.1:2175554-2182899 GCF_000226075.1 Solanum tuberosum
AAAAATCGCTCTCTTTCGCTTTATACAAACATAAATTATACATTGTATTTTGTATAATATGTGTTTGTATAAAGCGAGAAAGAGAGAAAGGCAAAAGAGAACTGGATAGGGGAATACTTGTATTGTATAATTATGAGTGTATAGGACGAAGATATATGTATTTGCATGTGTATATACAATTTTCTCTCGCTTTATACAAACAGAAACATAATTTATACATTTCTGTTTGTATAAAGCGAGAGAGGCGAGCGACAAAGAGAACGAGCGAGAAAGGGAGAGTGGCGAGCGAGAGTTTGAGGGAGAGAGGCGACTGGCAAACAGTTTGCTACAGGGCACAATTAAATCAAAGTGTGGTTATACCATTTAATTTGAATTAATAGTTTGCCACAATTTTCCCTTTTTTATTTTATTTTTTTATCACAATATATCCGTTTACCATATAAACTTAATACCCTATTTACCTTGAATGAATAAATATACACTTTCTTGTACGTGGTGCACATTTTTCTGCCAACTTTCAGTCTGGTATAAGATCATGTTTGATATTTGAGAGCCTTCTTTGATGATGGGTGTTTATGTGATTTTTCTTTTTTTCCAATTCTTTTTTATTTTCATCCATATTTTTTGTCTGGATTCTTCCTTATGAGCACAAATTAGGGGCGTGCACTATTCGGATTAAACCGAATAACCAAACCAAATCAAACCGGATTTTTATTTGAAGATATAGTTATTGCACTTGGACGTTTCTATGCGAAGCCATATGATATCACGGCTGCTCCTGGTGAATTCTGGTTGGTGTTTTCATTTGACTTTTACTTTATTGCATACTTGATTGTCACGTTTGTTATTGAGACTTCTCTCTCAATTATTATTATGGTTGATCCTTGTAGCATTGATCGCTGCGACGATGACTTTGAGTGTAAAGAGCTTCTCAAGGCGACTTGCAATAATATGAGAGTAACTCTCTTTCACAATTTTTTAAAGAAAATCCCTCTCACATTTATCTCTTACTTTGGTAGTTAGTCACTTTGTTTATTTTGCTAATTCAGGGCTTTTCCCTTGTTATTGTAGTGCGGTATTGGGTGGCCACTTATTAACCGCTATGGAGAAGTCATTGGTATCTGCTTTTATGATCCAGGCTCTATTGCATTCTTGCCAATCAATAGAGCTTCCATATGGTGGGAGCATTATAAGAAATATAGGTACGCTCCGGATCTTTGCCTTTATAGTTTGCTTGATATGTCCATTTTTCTCTTTGCAATTGTCAGTAATGTGCTTGAATCTCATATCCGTAATATAATGTACCTCTGTTTCAAATGTAATGAAGAAAAGTGGAGAGCGTTTAGACTTTTATAGAAAATCTAATCACAAATACCTGGTACTAATCTTTAGGTTTTATTTGTATCATAGACAATCACGTCGACCTTGGCTTGGGATGTAAGTAACTAACCTTTATGCAGCTCGCCTACGAATTCTGGAAATATTAATTATTTCAAAGTTCCCTGATGTCTTGAAAGGTGTCATTGTTGAAGAGGTATGCTCTATATTATTACAGTTTTTTTTTGTGGAAAATCGTTCTTTTGATGGTATTGATGGCTCGGGATAATTTCATAAACTGTTAATAGGTCATGATACCTGGTTCTTCTGCTGAATATGCTGGGATAAAACCCAATGATGTGGAATAATGTTGGAGAATCTGTGGAGTTGGTTGTGATAAGAACAAGTCATGATGTTCCTGTACATCTTAGCATGGTGGTGGAGGAGTTCACGTCAGATAAATTATACAGGTATCGTTTTTTTCTTTCTTCGTGATGATGATTTACCTTCATTCTCAGTGTCTTATAAAACACATTCGTTATTTCAGCTGGCCACTTTGGGAGGAACGATGACATTCAAGCTAAGAATAGTTACATCTTAAGGGTTGCAGGTAATGGTTATATAATGCTTGGACTTCATAACATGTCTTGTCAGTTAAAGCAGGCTAATTTTGCGCTATATTTTTGGTGATGTTTGCAGATAGAGTAGTAAGCAATTTGGCCCCAACACTACAGGAAAAATGTGAATTACATGAGGATTTTCCTAGGAATTAGTATGAAAAATTCACAGGTAACTTATTTTCCTGCAAATTTTCATACTAATCCCCAGGAAAATCCCCATGTAATTTACTCTTTTCTTGTAGTGCAAAATACAATCGACTTTTTGGGAAACACTTCTTGCAATGGGATGTTCTCCAAGCATTTTGTTGCATTAGTATAACACCATAGAAAATATAGTTAGTAGTTTACCAAATTATCTTAAAGTAATTTTTGGCTTATCTATGTATTTGCTGGTAAATACAAAAAGTATTGGCTTATGAGGTAAAATCAGTCAAAAAGAATCATAATTAAGTTGGTCATCTTCAACTTATGATGGTATAGTTTCTAGACGCTTTTGATTTGATTTAAGCTTTTTGCTATTTTATCCGTAATATCTTTTGTAAATTACCTCTTTATTCTATTTTTATCGTTCATTTTAGTATTATATATTTATATTTTTAAGGAAGTTTAAGTCATTTTCATGAAAAGGAAAAAAACACATGAACTGATTAATTGTAAAATCAGTTCCTAACACCTAAAAAATGCTTGTCAATTATTGGAAAATGGCTGTAGTTCTTTTCATCCAAACAAATAACAGAATTTACCAAATTACAAGTTTCATCAATACTTAATTAGGTTATAAGAAGCTAGCAAATAAAACTCACCACAATAAAGTGAGTAATAAAAAGAGAATGAAGTAGTGATTTAAAACAAGGAAAAATTATATAAATACACAACTCAAAATATCACAATCTCTAAAAATTCCCTATTATTTAAAAAAGCTACAAAAATTCTCTATCGGATACACCCTTGTCCCCTCTTGAGCAGTGAAAACTTGGTATTATGAAGTCAAATTTAAAATAAGGTCTTTGAAATTATTTCAAAACTTTATTGGTAGGTTATTTGGTTCCTTTATTCGCCCTTGAAAAGTTAGCAGGTTAAGTAAATGCATTTAAATTAGGTGTACTCCAAATTTATTTAATCATTTAAAAAAAAATATAAGTTAAACATTTAAAAGTTAGTACATAAGACAAACAATTGGAATAAATTACAATGTCATAGTTAATTATATACTAATAAAAGATGATTAACTATGCATAACTAATTTAGCTAGCTAGTTCTTTCTAGGTTTTTTGCGGAAGAGGAGAGGGTGGAGTACATGTACATGTAGTCATGAGTTTTTTTTTTTTGTTTGGGTAATTTAGCTGCTCTATCAAATTATCTTATAGTAAGTAATCTTTGGCTTATCTATGTATTTATTTATTGGTAAATACAAAAAGTTGGCTTATCAGTCAAAAAGAATCATAAGTTGGTCGTCCTCAAATTATGATTGTATGGTTTCTAGACACTTTTGATTTGATTTAACTTTTTGTGATTTTATCCGTAATATCTTTTCGTAAATCTCCAAAATACTCTTTCTAAAATATAACTTTAGTTACCTCTTTATTCTATTTTTATCGTTCATTTTAATATTATATTTATCAATATTCTTAAGGACATTTAAGTCACTTTAAAAAGAAAAAAAAATACATAAACCGATTCAACACTTTTATCCATGTAATTGTATATGTAAAATCAGCTTTTGACACCTAAAATTGTTTTCAATACTAGATGCTTGTCAACTATTTTTAATCTAACTAATTGAAACTGTCTATAGTTCTTTTTGTCCAAACAAATAACAAAAGTTTCCAAATTAAAGAATCATATAACCATAAGAAACGTGAAAAATCAATCTTTCATCAATACATAATAATAAAAAGAGAATGAAATAGTGGTTTAAGAAAAATGTAACATTATAAAAACCAAGGAAGATTAGTATTTCAAAGTCAAATCTAAAACAAGTTCCTAGAAATTATTTCAAAAGTTTATTGGTACTCTAAATAGATTGAATATATTCCTTAAGACAAACCAAACAAAAAAAGATTGATGTTATATAGTGGGTAATATGGTTTCTTTTTGGATAATATTTGAACGAAACTGAATTGTGACACCAATATTCACCCTTGAAAAGTTAGCAGGTTAAGTAAATGCATTGAAATTTTGGTGTACTCCAAATTGATTTCAGCATTTTAAAATAAAAGTTACACATTTGAAAATTACATAAAACAATAAGTATAAATCACAATGTCGTAGTTAATTATATATCAATAAAAGATAATTTACTATGCATAGTTTTAGAAAAAAAAATTATTTCACCATTAATTGAAGCATAATTTCTCATGTATGAATGTAGAGTGTTATAATCCTGGATCCTTTAATTTCTTAGAAGACAAGATGGATCATAATATTACATTATGCTAATTGATACATTTTCCAACTTTTTTTTAATTATGGTATTGGGTTTGTTTCTGCACGGTTAACTCTTTCCACCAAGGTCACTAATTGATACATTTTTATTTATTTACTAGATAACTATTGTGTTTACACTAATTGATACTATATTTTTATTTTTTTATAAGCACCTCAACTAATTCCATATATGTACCGGATAACTCTTTGCTAATACTAGGACAAATGAAGAAAACAAACGCCTAATATTATTTTTTTTCGATTTAGGCATGAAACTTCATAGCTCTCGACCACTACATTATTAAGCCTCAAGTAGGGATGTGTAACGGTCGGTTCGGTTCGATTTTGAAGTATATCAATTTGACTCATTGGTTATCAGTATGTCGAGATGCTAAACCGTTATCGAATCATTAAGATATTGACATATCGGTTATTGATTTATCGGTTATTGATCGTTATCGGTTTGGTTATCGGTTTAACCGTTAAGATTTGACACAAAAATAAATTAATGAAAATCACTTAGAAATAAGGTGACAAATCGAATGAGTCATGTACATGATTTTACAAGTTTCATCTTGCTCAAAAGCAAACACTTTTACATGGTAGAATAACCAAGATTTTGAGATAGCTAAAAATAAAAGTAGGAAACTAAACTCTAAGTCAAAAACTTTATATACAAAATAGTATAAATATAATTATTTAATTTACTATCGGGTTATCGGTTAACCCATTAAGAAAAAATCTCAAACCTTTAAGAACCGATAACCCGATTGTTTCTAATTTTCACATCATATAAAGGGGGAGAGAGAGAGGGATTCATGGCCGTGGAGTCCCTCGTCTTCTTGTCCCACAATGGAGAAGAAGAAAGAAGGGCAATATGCTAAGTTACAAGAAGAAAAAAGAAACCATCAAGAAAAAGACTATAGAGCTTTCAATCCTCTGTGACATTCTTGTTGGTCCTACTGGAGAAGTCCATACATGGCCTGAAAATCCCACTGATTTCAATCCCATTATTCAATCCTACAAAAGAAATATCTTTCACGGCAAGAGAAAAGTAATTGATGTGGGTGCTTAAAGAAAAAGTCAAAAAAGAATCATGCTCTGTTTTGCGATGATCAATCTAGAGAGTCGAAAGAAAGTTTGCTGGTGAAATTGAATTCGAAATTAGAGGCTGTGGAGAAAAGGATTGAGTTCTTGAAGATGGTGAATAATGGGCATTGGGTTATTGGTGATGTTGCAGGTTCAATTTCAAGTGGAAAAGAAATTATACTTGCTGATCAAGAAACCCATAATTCAGATTTTGAATTATGGGTAAGTAATGTTGCAGCAATCAATGGTGATCAACTGACAACTTCAAGGGGAAAAGAAGTTGTTGGGGCTAATCAAGAAAAGTGTAATTCAGATTTCGAATTCTGGGGGAGTGTTGAAATTAATGGTGATGCTATGGCGGCTGAGTTCTGGGCTTGCTAATGATTCTTTCATGGCTTTCAAGCCTAACTATGATCATTCCATTCCATTTTCCACTGGTTCTTTCTAGGTTTTCTGCTAAATATCCATCACCCTCTCCAAACCCCGCAAGATTTTGAATTTTTTTGCAGAAGAGGAGGGGGTGGAGTACATGTACATGTAGTCATGATTTTTTATTTTTTTTTGGGTAATTTAGGTGCTATATCAAAATTGTTTATTAACTGCTACAATTTTCCAGCCATTTGACAATCAAATGTGGTTTCTTTTCCCTTTCCTCTGTTTGTATTTTCTATTGTTTGAGAACTGGGAAAATAACTCCAATAAACAAAACCAAGATCCACAATAGACATGAACAATAGAAGTGACACTAGAAACCAAAAGGCTGAAGTGATCATGCAAGTCGTGACGATCACAAAAAAAAAAAAACTTCTTTTGTATACCAATTGCGCGCACTATAATTTCACAGATCCACTTCATGAACTCTAAAAGATATTACAAATTTATACCTCAACAAACCCAAGAAAACAAACTGCATTTGCTTTTTTCAAAACCAAAATAAGCTGTATAGTAGCACTCCTTTCAAAAATGACATCTAACTCATCACATTTGTTCCTACTTATAGAAAAAGAACAGGGTACTTCTTACAGAGGTATAGCACATTCAATTTACAAATCTCAATGAATCAGTAAGAAAATAAGATAGATAACTAAAGGAAAGCTAAAAAAAATGGTACGGGTACACTGATGTCACTTCTACTTTCTCCTCCTACTTGAATATTCTTCGGCTGATAGATTTGCCGACTCTAGTAGACAGTATCAACCACGGAATAATCCCCACCTGCAAGTGCATTAAACAAACTATTAAAATGTCATTCAACGAAAAAGACAAACAACTTTGGTGTCTTAGGAAAAATGCAGGAGCTGCTGCTTTGATGTGATATGTATGTTGCACAAGTGCTGGCTCTACCTTCAGGGTGTCAAACCCAA
The DNA here is from genome assembly GCF_000226075.1 of Solanum tuberosum. Classification (NCBI taxonomy): domain Eukaryota; kingdom Viridiplantae; phylum Streptophyta; class Magnoliopsida; order Solanales; family Solanaceae; genus Solanum; species Solanum tuberosum. The sequence continues at coordinate 2,182,372 of NW_006238946.1, forward strand.
GACCTACCTTCCCCCTTACAGGAATGCTCTATTTTCAGTCACTATTTCCCCTAAAAGAACAAATGGAAAAGGGTCAAAATTACCTCTGAATTATGCGAAATAGACCACTTATACCCTCCATTACATTTTGAGATCAAAAATACCCCCGTTGTTATCCCTAGAGACCACAAATACCCCTCAAAAGTTAACAACCCAAATTGTTAATGACATGGCAAGCCATGTGGGACTGATCTCTCCACCTAAGCTGCCAACTAGGATTTCCAACAATTAGAAATCCTTCTAAAATTAGAAATAAATATTTTATTTTTAATTACATAAAAAATATTTATAATTTTAATTAAAAACCTTTTATTTTTAATTACGTAAATATTTACCACTCTTTATTAATATTTATATTTATTGCCGTTAAAAGTATTTTTTTCATCGTAGTTTAACTATTAACCAAGTATATTTCCACTTGATAAATAACTAATATATAATATATCTAACTTGATAGGATGATTTTTTGTATAACATACCTGTATCTTC
>NW_006238946.1:2185200-2250350 GCF_000226075.1 Solanum tuberosum
GGCTCGATAATATTAACTTTGTTCTTGTTTTTTTTGTTGGATTAATACAATTTTAGGAGATTCAGATTTTAAAAAAAAGTTAGTGGTAATCCTAATTGGCAGCTTAGGTGGAAGGATCAGCCACACATGGCTTGCCATGTCATTAAAAAATTGGGTTGTTAACTTTTGAGGGGTATTTGTGGTCTCTAGAGATAAGAGTAAGGGTATTTTTGAGCTCAAAATGTAATGGAGGGCATAAGTGGTTTATTTCACATAGTTCGGGGCAATTTTGACCCTTTTCCGAAGAACAAATGACAGTAGAGAAACAATGGCGACTAATCATTACCATAACATTTTCATTGGCAGGACCTCCAGCTCGCCAAGACAACATCTTGCCTGCAGAAGTGGAAGAACAATAGATCAGTATGTCACAGGAAGATAACTATCTATGGAAACAAGAACAAGGATCTCCCTAAAAGTCGGTGAAAGCAATATATCATAAATCACAATGGAAGACGAGCAAAGCAAATTGGTAAATGGGTAAACAATATTTAAAGCATACATAATGGTCACAAAATGTCGTGTAGGTATGGCTACTACAGCTCACTAATCTAGGAATCAGAAGTATTACCAAAAGGCTGTACAAGCTGCTTAGATATGGAAGCCACAGGAATACGCCAAAACCAGATAATCAACAACAAGTATGTCAAGACCTGTGTGATTAAGGGGGGTAAATAAGCATCTTACAGCTTAAAGGAAGCTTGTAAAAATCACTAAGTGAATCCAATGCATACCTGAAAAATAGTTAGGCCTTTTGTGTATGAATCATGTGACAATTTCGCCTCTTTGTTGTGAATTTCTTGATCTGCATCAGAGGATGAGGACAAATTAAATTTATTGATAAGTTTCATCTAAATAGCATATGCTATAAAGAGAACAACAACAATAAGTTATATGCCTCAATCCCCAGCTGGTTGACGATAGTATGATTTATCCTCAGTTCCTCACTACCAATTTCACTTCATTTGGACCCGTTCCATTCCAGTCCAATATGTTAAGTTTTCTAACACTAAAAATACTCTAGTTTGTACATTAAGCGTACAAACATACCTAAACCTCAATATCAACTAGTTTGTATGTGCTGTAAAGACTGATGTGTAACTTGCAAGTGAATAAGACAAAATGACGAGAAAGAAATATCAACATAGAGTAGAGCACTAGATAGGGAGGTGATATACTTTGGATCATAGCTAGTCGCATTACCAGACTAGAATGCCACCTTCAAGTTTGAAAAGTAGTCTGTTACATAAATTTCCTCAATCTGGCAAACCTACATTAGTGATTTAAATCCATGATTTACCCATCCTGACTACCAAATTTACTTGCTTGTAGATCTCAAGACCACTAATATTACTATCTCAGCATTCCTATCTCTGATTCACTTGTTTAAGTTCAACACAAGACATCCCTATAGAGTCTTTTTATTATTATTTTCAAATTAAGGCTAGTGTATTTTTGCAGTAATAAATTGTGGATTTTTCTCTTCCTTCCTTTGGATCAATCCATTTGGTAGCATTGTAGCTTATGTTTTACAACTTCCAATATGAAGGATCGCAAATTGACAGTTTTTTCTCCTAGAAAAATCAGAATCCAAAACACAATGCCTTTCCAAGAATGTCATCCAAAGAATTTACTTCTCTGCAGGAGCTATTCATTCTAATCTTGATGTTTGATCAAAGTATCCACAAAATCTGTGCTTATTAACAAGGAAGAGTCAGCATATTAATCTGTGCTTTGTATGTGTTTCTGCTTGAATATGTATGGTTACATAAAGCCAGTAATTTGCAAAAGACAAGCACTAACCACAACTTCTCATAAGTCTAACTATAAGGAGGAGACAGACTTGGTTTATTTAGTCCAGCTACTGGAAGAAAACTTCAACTATCAGAATATTGTAGAAATTTCCTGTTGTGGCGACTTTAAGGTTGAGCGGTTTAAGTTCCTCATGGTAGGCATCTGCATTTGGTCCATGAGCTCCAACATTCACAGGCTCCAAACACACAGTCCTTTGAAAGGAGCACAGCCACTGAGACCCCTTTCACTGAGATCTCCCCAAAATATCAATTAATTTGCTATCTCTATGCAAGCTTAAATTCCTTCTATGCTAGAATAGGATAGGACAGGGCAATACTAAGAAGAAGTCATGTTCAGGTGAAAGAGTTAGTATGTGCACCTTGTTCCTCTACAATAAGCCTCAAAAAACAATTTTTTTACTCTTGCATTCAGCTCAATCCAGGCATTCAATAGCAAAAGTACTAAAAACGATTTGAATCATCATAACATTGGCAGTTTGGCACAGCCTAATGTGCTTCCAACTATTTCCAGGTCTTCATTCATCTCATGGTTCTCTAGTGATGGTAATCTGAGTACACTGGAGAAATTCACATTCATTTTGGAACTCCATCACAGAATGCTTGTTCTATGCTTAGTAATGCTATTGATAAAACATCATTAGCTCTCTCGAGGTGATTCTTTCCACCATAAATGTAATTTGGTGGGATGGGGCATAATGAATGTATCTCTTGTCTATATTAGAGGCAGTATAAATCTGGGCACAGTCATGGAAGAAGAACCACTTTATTAAGTGGGTCAAGAAATTGTCCCTGGCAGCAAGTTAGTGGAGGAAAGACAGAAGACAAGTCCAATATTCCTTCCAAAAGTTACTATGTCAAGCCATGGCAGCACAGGCATGTCTATTCCAATAGTCATTAAAGCTGCAAACTTCTAATCATTTTGAGTCGAGGTTCAAAAGAGAAGATGAAAGTAGGACTCACAAATAATCTATCGCTCTACGAGCCATGAGGCCTACAACTATAGTGTTAGTCGATTCTAGATATGGATTACGAATACAGCAGGAACTATGCTAAAGAAGATAGAATACAAGCCATACTTTTTGCAAGTTCCTTCTCCTTGGCTGTAGCTAACCTCCTCAGTTTTGCAGCTTGTGCAAATGTTGAAGGCCTGAAATACACGTGAAGGCATAATCATATTTTCCATATCATAGAACTTCCATAATGACAAGATCAGTTTTATTTATTATATGAAAAGAGAAAATTATCGTGTAGTCTCTTGAAGATTTCACTTCCTATTTTAATTACCTGTTACTAACTTATCAATAAGTACTTATCTATCAAGTATAACTACAGTAAGTAACTCTACTAACAGGGATAGTTTTGAAAAATCACAACAAAGAAAACATAATGAAATTTTGTTTAGGATACTTTGACGTACAAAGAAAAGATGAATAGTTATGACCAATACTACATGTGAGCACCCAATGTTGTGGCCTAACAGTCACTGAAACTGTGACGGACAGTACAATTTCAGGATTCAAATCCTAGCAAAGACAAAAACGACTAGGCGACTTTTTCATATGTCTAAACCTTGGTAGACAAAGTTACCACGTACTTGTGCTAGTGGTAGACGAGATAGCAGGTGCCTAGTTGATTAATTGTGGTAGATAGCAGGTGCCTAGTTGATTAATTGAGGTATGAGCTCAAGTTGGCCCAAACACCATCATGCATCATTGTCAAAAAAATGTGAAGCTCACTTACTGTGACAAGGCACTTGCCTCCTTTAGCAGCTGTTTCATTTCTGCGCGCAACTGCATATCTTCTGAACTCGTAGAACCTTTCTGAAAAATTTAACATATCATATCATAAAACAAAATCAAAATCAATGGCGAACCAGGAAAGTATTCAATAACACATTAAAATATCTATAATTGAATAGAACAAAGCGAATTGGCTCAAGTCCTCCACATTGAATTAATCAATCATTGAAACAGCGATGGAGATTTAAAAGCAACTATTTCACCAAATCAAAATTAAGATTAAAACATCTATGAAATTCATATAGATTCATTGTGGAATTAACGTAAACCGAAAATTAACATCAGAAATGATGAGAAACTAACCTTTTTATTGATTTCGAAAAGGCGAGAAAGGAACTGCAAAGCTAAGACTATGATGAATATCATCGGCGCGGCTACCGATCTCTCTAAGTTCGCCGTTGATTCTTCCATTTTTGTCTCTGCTGATTTTCCGTCCGAACCGGTCTTTTCTGCTAATCTATTCAGGATTTTCCGATCTGTATGACCGTATCAGCTTCGTCTTCGTCTCCTTTGGGACCAATATGAACTTGGACTCTCCAGCTTTTTTTTTAATCTCTCTCTCTATTCTCCTTTTCTTTTTTTAAAAAAGGATAAAAAGAAAATTATCAAAAATATTTGAAACTAAAGTAATTATGCTCCTCGTTTTTTTCTTTTTATATATATAAAAATACACTTTTAAGTTATAACTAGTCAATATAACAATTAGTCATAAAAGTGGCTTGATTTCTTAATAATTATTTTTTTATAGTATATTTTACTTCTCTTTATAGTAATAACAATAACATTCATTATACCAATACATATGTAAACTACTCTTTATAATATTCATATTAAAATATTGTGTAACATTATTTTGTTTTATTTGTTTTTACTGACTGATAGTAGGTTTTACATTGCTTTCTTTGTTAGTACTCTTAGTGGTGAAGTCACGTGGTAGTCTGGGTGTCCAGTTGGACATCCTTGCGTCGGAAAAAATATTGTATATACAAGTAAAATGATACACATAATGATTAAATAACGTATTTTGAACATCTTTAGCATAACAAGCTATTGTACCCCAATGGTTTCACCTCCTTGGAAAGAGGAAATGTTTGTATGTTTGAATCTCACTAGTTTTACTTTTTGAAAATATTTTTTATAGTGTTATCTGGACACCCTTTGTGAAATTCCTGACTCTGTCCCTAAGTACTCCCTAGTTGTTATGTTTTCTAAATAGTTCTCTTCTTCTTTGTACTTTGATTTGCTAAATTCCTAGCTCCTCCCTTGAGTACTCCTTAGTTGCTATGTATTATAAAGAGTTCTCTTCTTCTTTGTACTTTTATTTGCTACTCTTGATTTAAGGTCTTTTTAAAACAATCTCTCTACCTCCATGAAATATTAGTAATCTTTGTGAAATTCTTGGCTCCGTCCCTGAGTACTCCTTAGTTGTTATGTTTACTAAAGAGTTCTCTTCTTCTTTGTACTTTGATTTGCTAAATTCCTAGTTCCGCTCTGAGTACTCCTTAATTGCTATGTTTTCTAAAGAGCTCTCTTCTTCTTTGTACTTTGATTTGCTACTCTTGATTTAAGGTTTTTTTAAAACAACTTCTCCATCTCCATGAAGTACTAGTAAAGTTTGTGTACACTATAGTCTCTAGCCTCTCATACTTCATTTATGAAATTTCACTGAATACGTTATTGTTATATTTATTTTTATTGATTTTTATTCTTTTTCTTTGTTGGAGATAAGAATATTATCTAATTATTTCGAGATTGATAAAATATATAAAAAAAAACAAATAGAAAATTATAAGTTAAATAAGAAATGATAAATTATTCGGTTCAAATACAAAGTGAAATTGTATTAATATGTCGATAAAAGTATCTAAATAGTAAATACAAAAAATATCCTTACAATATGTAATCACTAAAAACAATTCTCATATTATTTGTTCATTATATAACAATCCTTGTATTAATTATTCATATAATGATTTTCGTACAATAATCATTTACAATCCCCGTACGAATAATACATCAGACCACACGACTCCTTGATGAATATTTTCTCATTTAAATCACTCAATTATGATAAACTGCATTAATAATATTGTACAAGTATTTACCCATTATAACCTCATGTGAGGAATGTCAATAACTAACAACTTAAGTATAAGAGGTTAAATTACTCAAAATTTTATTCTTTTTTTTTTTTAAAAAAAAGAGAGTTAAAAATATCCCATGAATATATAATTTACTTGACTATTTTCGTTGAAATAGACATCAATACCACGATCATCTATTCATTTTTGAAAGACCTTCAACATAGAAAAAGTATAACAATATAATCAGGTATGAAAAAAAAGTAATAAAAAAGTAAAAGGAATAATAACAGTTACAAATAATATGACAATCGAAGTAAAAATAATAATAAAACAATAATAAGATCGAAGAGTAAGATAGTAGCAGAGTAATACTAGTAATATTGATAAGAAAGTTTCCTTGTAAGATGCAAGCGTGCGGTATCTTGTTTAATCACTTTCCCAAGTATTTTTTTGACTATTTCTACATTTTTTTTCAGACATATCATTAACAAATCTCGCACAATTCCTCACTGGGCATATATGCGTCTCCTCTTTAGTCTTTACATGTCAATCATTTTAGCGTCATTTTCCTCATTTTGTCCACTACGGAAGCATTCCAACCTTATTTTGAATATTTTTATTTTTAATTTGTCTCTTATTCGGGAGAAAACGAGGGAAACGAGATTTAGATGGTTTGGACATGTGAAGATGAGGTGCGAGAGGCTAGTTGTAAAGGGGTAAGTGAATGGGTAGAATTAGGCCAAAAAAGTATTAATGAGAGGTTATTAGACAAGACATGGGCGCAATTTCATATTATTGAGGACATGATTTTAGATAGGAAGGAGTGAAAGTTGTGTTAGGGTAAAAAGTTAATAGGGATAGAGTATTGTCTTACTAGCGAGGGTTTAGGATTTGCTACTCGTGGTTCTTGCTTTTGGTGCTTATTGCCATATGATATTTATTGTGTTTCGGTTACGATATCTTATTGTTGAATGTACACTGCTTTTCTTATGTAGCTACTATGCTTTCTTCATCATTTTCTTCTTCGTTTACTTAAGTTTGACGCACTTGAAGCGAGGGTCTTTCAGAAATAATATTTCTACTCCACTCGATAGTAACAAGGTATGTGTACATCCTATCCACCTAAACCTCACTTAATAAAATTTCACAGAATATATTATTGTAATCCTACCTCTTATAACATAATTGCTCACACATCTCTCTCAACGTTTTTTTTGCTTTTTTTTTCCAATTACAAGAATGAAAATGAGACAAAAATATCTTATTGACTTTGTTTCTTAAAAATAATTGCAAGAAGAAACTAAAGAAGAGATTCTTTCATCTCGTGAATTGACCAAATCACCCTCCCACTCGCGATCCGTCATCAATGATTCCATTTGTCTAGATTTGTTTAATATACCCAAGCCGCCCCCTTCACAGAACCGTCATAACACAAAAGGTTAACTTCGTCATTCCACCCCTAAACCACTACACGTGTGTGCTAAATTACCAAAAACCCCAAACTCCCAAGATCCCTCCACGTGTCCGTAAACTTCCTCAATCATTCCCCATCAACGGCCAGGATCCTCCCTCTGAGAAACACAGAGAAAACACAACGCCCAAAACCCAAAATATCTCAAAAGAAAAGAGCACTATATCCAATTACACACATTCACACGGATCGATTACGTGGCAAAAGAATTTTCGAAATCCCGCCCAAATCATCTCCGATTCGATTTTTTAGAGGCAAAATTCTTTTAGAGTCCCTCAGCGCGAAGAGCCCTTGTTATCTCTCTCTCTCCTTCATATAGAGCCCTTTCCCACTCACAACTCAACACACACAAAGCAACGCACCAAATCCACACAAACGAATAATATCTCTCTGTTTCTACTCTCTCTAGAGGTAAACCCTACGGCGCTTTACTCACTGACTCGGTCGAGTTTTCACCTTTTTCCGCCGGTTCAGCACCGATTCTCAACGGTTTTCGTGTTTTCGTTGCAGGTTTCATCATGAAAGGAGCTAAATCAAAGGCTAAAGCTGATACCAAGTGAGTTTGACTCTGTTTTAGTTGTAATTTTGATTCAATTCGTCTTTACGGTTTCAGATCTAGGTTTTTGTGGTGTTTCTATGTGAGAATTTGTTCGATTCGTGTTGTTAAAATTTGATGAATTGTTACAGGCTTGGTGTAAGGAAGAAGGCTACTGAGAGTAAGAAAGCGAAGAACGCTGCTAAGGATCCAAACAAGCCTAAGAGGCCTCCAAGTGCCTTCTTCGTTTTCATGTATTTATCTAATCGTTGTGTGTTTTGTGATTTATGCGTTTTAAGTGTTTAAGACAGATAGACTGAACGGTGTTCGTTTGTTTTGATGAATGAAGGGAGGAGTTCAGGAAGACCTACAAGGAGAAGCACCCAAACAACAAATCTGTTGCTGTTGTGAGTAGTTTACCCTAAGTAGATCCCGATTTCCAGCAGCATCTGTCGGTTTTTGTGTTTTGACCTTTTGCTTTATTGATTTTTGTTCACTGAATTGTAGGTTGGCAAAGCTGGTGGAGACAAGTGGAAACAGTTGTCAGATGAAGTGAGTATAAGCCTCAGTCATATACAGAAAAGTTCTATTCAAATTGACTTTTGACTTAATGCGTTTTGTCTTCAATCGAATTATGTACTGAAGTTCAGCTTTGTTTGTTATCTTGTTTTAGGAGAAAGCACCTTACCAAGCCAAGGCTGAGAAGAGGAAGGCTGAGTACCAAAAGAACATGGATGCATATAACAAAAAACTGGTAAATACTATATTCTTGCTGATGTAACCATAGTGTGTTCATACTCTGCTTTTTTTTTTTTTTTCGTTTTTAATTTTTAATTTTAATCTGATGCAACACAGGCTGCTGGTGATGCTGATGATGAGGAATCTGACAAGTCCAAGTCTGAGGTACATGATGATGATGAGGACGATGATGGAAGTGAAGAGGTTTGTATTTATGAGTCTAATAATCATCTATTAGTTTGATGATTTTTCGTGATTTGTTGAGTCTTATTGATGATTGTTATTCATGTTTTCACAGGAGGATGATGATTAAACAATCAGTAGGCTGTTGAAATTCAGAAAATGGTGGAGAAGTTCATGTAGGAATTGCTATCAGTCCTTACCTTTTATAAATAGATGCCCTCTTTTTTACATTTTTTTTTAGTTTTTGTTCTTTGGGGGTTTAGTTTGGACAGAAAAGTGAAATTCAGATGACTTGCCTTGAAAGCTCAAGTAGTTTATGTAATTTCTCTATTATGTTGGTGTTAATGAAAAATTCAGCTTGGGAATTACTTTTGTTGCTAGTATACATTTCAGTTGATTATGCTAATGGTTTGATGCAAAATATCTTTATTGTTTTCGTTTTGTTGTGTTGTTTCAACGGTAACTTTCTGCTAATTTTCTTTATGGTGTTTGGGTCCCGATCTGATTCTCCTCAAGTCTCCGTTTCCATGTGAGTCCACATTGTTGTACAATAGGAAATTGAGTACTATAGTTGATTTGAACACGTGGTTATTAATTTAACACTCTGATTCTTCAAGAGTGGAGTTATCTAGCTGTGAATTAACGTGTGTGACAGATAGAATGTAATATATTAAAGTCCATTTGAATCTTTAGCATTAAGATATTCCATTTCTTGTGCAGTGGTTCAAGTGTCTATTGTTGCTTGTATAGTCGTTCCTTTTGGCATATTGGACCATTTCCTTATCGTACCCTTCTCAGTGGACCAATTATTCGTATTCTAGTCTTCTCTCCAATATGATGACAAATGTTCATCTAGTTGGTGTATTAATTGAATATCGAGTCCATCCAAATTATCGAGGGAAAGAAAATGACATCTTCAATAAAACAATTTCTTAGAAGCCTCAGTCCCTGTATCGTTAAACTAAATCTGCATCCATACTGGCATGTCCAAGACTTGTATACAAATATGTAATTCTCTTACAGTCCTCCCTTTTTCTCAACACAAACAGATCTCTCTTCCCATTTTACATGGGGATTGAATAGACATGTCTAAGAGGCACTCCATTTGCTGCAAACTTGAGAAAGAGCCTAGAGGGAGTGAATGATTCTGCTTTCGCCTTCTTGCCATACTGGTGTTGATCACCTTTCACTATCCCACTGAAAATAGTGAACTACAGCAATTCAAACATGAAATCAGATGCAAGTTCTTCTAAATGCATATAAGTCTTCAATAATATGGATATCAGATTGTATTGAGCTGCAAATACGAATACATTAATAACCTTCAATTTACATAGGAGGCATCAACATAACTTCATACTGGGAAACACTGTCTACCCTCCTAACAACTGTCATCTCTGTGAACGAATCATATCAAACGTTGTGTGCCATTTACATATAATAAATAGAAGAAAGAAGAAAAGAAAATCTCAAACTCCAAGTCTCATAGAAAGGAATAAATAGGTAATATCCAGAATAATACTCAATTGTAATTTACTATACATTTCAAGCAAAACATTTTTGTGAGGGGTGAAGCAATCACGAATTTGCTTCGTCATTTCCAGAAAATCGCAACACCTCTTTAGCCATGGAAGAAAATGACTTGGCTTGGTCCTGCATCTCAGCACTTCTAATGTTGATGCCCTGCACATAGAAATTCACAAAACTTCAGTACCTTCTCTGTTCTGCTTTCTTCTATATTAGATAAGTTAAAACATAGAGAAGCAGCCTTATAAGCAATATTCCCTTTCGCCATAAAAAATCATGTAGGGTAAACATAGTTTTGAAAATATGTCCACCATGAGTAATGAGAGTCACCATATAGTACCTGCAACTTCTTCAGATTTTCACTGAGCTTTGACTTTGCTGCCTCTGCAGCACTGGGTTCCTGCAATCATTGTAGGAAAATTTACTTACATTGTTAGCTTGCCAACATCTCAGTCAAATTACTAAAATAGTTGAAATAAGGATGATCGTTGGGGGTTACTGGCTTACTGCCCCAACAGTTGGGAAGTTAAAGGTACGTCAAGTGATAAACGTTGTTTATTTCTCAACAAATACATTTTTTTCACTTCTATTTTCAATTAGACAAAACACATTTAATGCCCTTGCTTCCCCTTCCCTGAGCCAAATAGACTGTGAATGCAGGAAAGAGAACTTACAGCTGAAGCAGTATAGCCATATCTTTTCTTAATTTGACCAACAGTATCTGCCTTGCCATCTTGTGGTGCATCATTTATCGGGGCTTTATTGTTTTTGACCTTCATGGGCATAAACTTTCCTGTAAAAAGAAGAGCAATGATTTCTAAATGAAAAATGATATAGAACTACTGGTCATTCAGCGCCGTTATTAAGTGTAGTAGAAAAGCCATCTAAAAGAAGATGGGAAAACTGAACAACTGGTGAATGGAGATTCGTGAGACAGCATTAATATTATTTAGTTGAAAGCTGAAAGTGTTGATAACACTTCTAAGCATATTAAAAAAAGGCAGATAAAAGATCGATGGGAAAACCTAAAACTAATAAATGTAGACTCGTGAGACGGTGAGACTGCATTATCATTGCACTGCAGAAAGCTAAGAGTGCCGATAACTATCAACTTCTTCACTCTAATAACTTACCTTTCAGAGCCTGAAATGTATTTGTAAGGTTCTGCTTGTTGAGTACTGCTACCATTGGATTTCCCTTCTGTTTCTCTTCTGGATCTTCAATTTCAATGTCATCTTTGAGGGAAAACAGAAAGTTAGCAGCAGGTAGTTGTATAGTTTGAAAAAGCAAAAAAGATCTTCTTGAAGGGAAAACTATGAGCAACTCTATAATGTAATGCTCTCCAAACTTTTATCAACCAGAACTTTTCATGAAAATATGAAAAACAGTTCATAAATTGTAACTCTTTTAGGTTGTTATTTCTTTACTGTTCCCACTTCCACTTTCTTCTGCGTCTGATTTTCAGTTTAGTCTGAGAAGAGCATTATGCAGGCCCTTATCATGTCGTTGCCAGGTATTCAGTTCAATGGAAGAAGTGAATGATGAAGTAGCGGACAACCATTACAAGCGATAAACAATACCTATATCCAAGTCAGCATCCTTTTCGTTCCTGCTTAACTTCTCTTCACTGTGTGTGAGTGATGGAAAGTTGTCAGCTGAAAATATTGCAGACATCTCTTCAATACTTACTCTTGCATTTTCAACTTCGGCGTCAGGCACATTGTTTGCTTTATTTCCCTTGGCATCTTTGAAAACAGATCCAAAAATTCCCTATAGTCAAGAAAGTCAAAGAAATTATTTAATAATGAACTGAAGGTTAACTTAAAATTTCAGAGTTAGGAGAACCCCAACCTTTTTTTTTTCTTTTTGGATGATGGGTGCAGAGATCTTCCCTGGTTCAACCACTAGATCTCTATCGTAAACATGGGAAGCAAAGTCCAGGAACCTATCATGCAGCAATACTATGAATTGCAGGCGATACTTATTTCTTATAAAATAATTGAATTCTCAGTGGGAAGTGAAGGAGGTGGGGGATGCAATTATGTTCGATTATTCCTTTACAGGAATAAGCCAAAAAGAAAGTAGGCTGTCAAATGAGAAAAAAAAGATTTGGTTGCTGAAACATTTGTCACCTGAAGGAGTCATTTTGCAAGGAAACTGAGACGAAGAACATTTCTTGATCCCTGTCAACCTAGACATAAATAATTTTTTGAGTTTAAGTTAGAACTTAAGGTATATAAACCTCATAAAAAAAGAAGAAGCCTAAAGTGTCGGTGCAATACCACTATGAGTTCACCAGTTTTTGACGCGCATACTGAATGGTCAGCTATGGCGTTTACCTTCGGCGGCGAAAGTACGAGGCCTCTAACTGAAGTTTCCTTTAGAAGGGACAACTCTGGAAGAGACCTGAAGTTTTACAGAATAAATTCAGCAGGATGTATATAATTTTTCCCCCCTTCAGTGAAAACATATAACTAAGGAACTGAGGGAGAAAAACAACAAGTGCAATTTAGACATCACAAGCTTCTAGTGTGCACTCACAACAAACCCAGTCTAATCTCATGAGTGTACGCAGACCTTATCTCTACCTTGAGAAGGTATAGATATGTTTTTGATAGACCCTCGACTCAAGGAAAGATGTAAAAGAAAGCAGTAGCAACAAGCAGAAACAACAACAAGATAGTACAATAATCGAGGCTAAAGAAATACAAGAATAATACTAATACTCTGGGAATGGGATAGCAATACGCCCGACTACCTACAAACCTTCTACCCTAATTATCGACCTCCACACCTTCCTTTCAAGGGTCATGTCCACGGTGAGATGAAGTTGTACCATGTCCTGCTTAATCACCTCACTCCGATACTTCTTAGGCCTACATCTACCCCTCCTCAACCTCAGTACGGCCAACCTCTTGCACCTCCTTACCGAGTCATCTGCACATCTTCTCTACACATGCCGGAACCACCTCAACCTCACTTCCTGCATCTTATCCTCCATGGGAGCCACTCCCACCTTGGCCCCAATGTCATCATTCCTAATCTTCTCTCTCCTGGTATGCCCAGACATCCATTTCAACATCCTTATCTTCGTTACACACTCCACCCCATATAACATAGTCAGTCTAACCACTACTTTGTAGAGCTTACCTCTAAGTCTCGACGAGGTAAGTCTCTAGTGGCACTCATATTTTACATTTAAATGCACTTTGTGGCTTACCCTACAGAACTTCAGAAAAGGATATGATAGAAACACAAACTAATAAGCTCTCTTTTGAAGAGGCAAAATCTACATGTTTTCAAAAATTGTATTCTTGTTCCCGAGACAAGATCAATGGTTTAGATATCTAGTATCTAGTATGCCGTAGTATGCTTTTGAACTAGAACCGAGACTACACATTTCTAAGCCAGTAAAAACTTGTATGATCCATGAGAGAATCAACAATAAAGGAGTAGTTCATGATAATATTACCGAGCAGAATAATTCTCATATATATTTGGTTACACAATAGAAGAAACATCACCTAATCTCAATCTTTCCATTCGAGAAGAGAAGCATAAGGCCGGCCTCAGGTGTGTCAAATGTTGATGCCCAGCAACACAGAGAGGAATGAAACTTCTTTTTGTAGTATACTTTCTTAATACCCTGTATATATCAAGCAAATAGAACACACGGTGAGATGGATAGTGCGCTAGTTTTATATTAGCACAAACAAGACAAATAGACACATACCTGAATAATATGCAATAAGGAATAGACATACACAGCTTTTTCAGAACAAATCAATCCTAATGGTTGCTTTGATGCAATATTATCCGAATTCCCCTTAATCATGTCTATACCATCTAAAATGCTTAATCCTCGACCAGACATTTCTTGTCCATCTGCACCAAATGTAGAGAAAAGGAAAATACATGAATGTTTGTTAGTTTTAAGCGTTCATGAGAAGCTTTTCCGAGAAATTAACAGATTCTATAAATAATGGTGAAATACCCAAAATCTGCATAAATAAAGCTCTGGAAGGTTTCTTTGGATGAACACTGGAAGGGCTTAGTATATTTCCTGTTTCTGTCTCAAGGGCCAAGATTGATGAATCCTTAGTCGCTACCACTAAGATATTCTTGTCGAATCCATGCAAGCTACACGTGTTGAACTGCATAGAGATGACACCTGCACAGAGTTCACTGGCAATATGTGTTTGATACAGTATGGTCTTGCTGTCAGAATCAATTAATACCACCTGCATACCACAAATTATGGGATTTCAAATACTCAATCTTTTAATATAAACAGTCGACTTGAAAAGCATCTTCACTATGTCACATACTCCCCCTTATACAATCACAGGAAAACAGGTCACTGGGAACTTTGTATCTCAAGGGTCCGAATAAATTCAGTTACGGTACTCATTAGAAACTCAGAGTTACTAGAGCCTTATAAAATGTGTGTGTAAAACCAAGCTGCTTTCCAGGCTCCTTCTTACTAGAGAACCACCATATTAAACAGAATTAACAATAACATTTAACAAAAAATTCTGAGATATACAGTTCAAGTTCTGCACATATCCTACAAACTTACTGTAGCGGCATTATTCCCAAATGATTGAGACCAACATTTGTGTTGGAAGGAGAAGGGTGCAGTACTGAAGTGCTTGAAAACCTAAAGGAATAAAATGAATGATGTATAGCAGGAGGAAAAATAGAAGCAGAAGCTTACATATCCTTGGTCAGAACCAACAGCAAAATACTTAGAATCCTCACTGGTACTTATAGAAAGTACAGCTCCATTAACTTTAACAAGCTTAATGCTCTGGATTGGGTTGCTTCCTTTCTTTGAACCTACTGGAGTTGGGTGAATAAGTCAGCAATTCATTCTTTTTGCTGATTCTTGAAACATTTGCTTCCATAAAACAAAGAAAGGGATACATTTATGTTTTAACAGAGCAAAACCATTAATAATATAAGATCTAAGATCAAATTCTCAAAGTTTTCCTGACATTCATGCTGCATACCTTGAAAGGATAGAAAACTAGTATCTGGGGCAAAAAACTCACTTTTGAACTTATAGATACGTACCTGCACGACAAGTATACAAGAATTAAGACCCTCAGAATGCAGAAACTTTCTTCATTTTGGTAAATCCATTATAGACAGTTTACCGTTCCACTTTGATCACCAGAAATGAGGATATGTAAGTCAGAGGTAAGATACAATGCCGTTAAGGGTACACCACTTAAGGATAGGTTGTCCTCACTCTGCAGAGTAGAAGTTACAGTAAATTTGGAAGGCAATAAACAGAAGAAGCTAAACATTGATGGATAGGCTCACATTATTGAATTGATTGTAAATTGCTAATCTTTCTACTAACTGTTTGCATATCTGACTGAAAAAAGTAAGGCTGTTGATGAGACATTAAACATGCTTTTTCATGACTAGAAAACAGAAGAATGCATGTTACTTTTCCTGACAGAGACACCTTTGTAACCTATCAAATATAAGTAATGGTTCCGCTGTGACATGGTTGTTTGACAAGTCGTGGTTGACTAACAAGAAAGAGAAAATGGATTTCAAGATTACCTGCTGAGTTATTGACACAATAGGAAGTGGATTTGGGCACGTGACATCCCATAAGTTTATGGCTCCATTACTGTGACCACTTAAGAATACATTCTTGGCCTTAGAAAATCGAGTTGAATTTGATCCAGTTCCATCTTTCTGTCCTCTCTCAAATGGAAAAAGAGGTATGCTATCTTTTATCAGACTACTATAGTCCTGCATTACCAGAAAAAGTATGCCGTTAATTATAGCATTAAAAAAGAACAATTGTAGAAGTAAAATGTATCAAATCAAGAAAAGTTTACACACCTGATCCATGGAAAACATGTAAGGATTGTTCACTACGAATTTTGCAATGGTGATGCTTGAATCAACAAGTGGGAGCTTCACCGTCACTTCCCTTGGAAGTGATGGTGGTGACCTAGACTGGTACTGTATTAGGTACCTTTCAATTAAAGAATCATCATATGTGTAAATTTGGCCAGACTTTGATACCAAAAGTAATGAATTGTTAATGTTCTTTCTCAATGTGGGGAAGCTTGAGATAATCTCCATGTCCAAACAAGACTCAGGAGGGTGAAGTCCCAACTTAATTGTGCGAGATTCAGTGTGTTCATTTAGCAGAACTACCTGCCAAATGACAAATCATACGACTTCAATTGAAAGCAGGCCTAATGTATGAAAATAGGAGAACAATCCAATACAGAAAACCAACTTAATGTTGTTCTAATAAAAGCCTTATTTTGCAACTACTCTTAAAAATAACATGAGAAAAACCAAGACTAATGCATAACTAATTGTCAACAGATTAAAAAAGAAAATTACGTGGCGAGTGATTTTCAACAATAATATACTAACAGTGCCTAAGATAAATAGAAGCTATATAAGAGGACTGGAGTCTGAACTCTGAATTCATCGAGAAAAGCAAAGTTACAGAATAAAATACACACACATATAAGTAGCCAAAAAATAAAAAGTAACCTGTAGCAAGTTTGCTGCTTGACAATCGGGGGAGCCCATAGCATATAATCGACTTGCTTTACCTTCTGCATAGGCCCATATTAATTTTGCTATAGGGATTTTGTCTAACTTATATCCAAGATTCAGTTTACAAATTGGGGCACTTTGAGTTCCACTAGGCAATTCCTCAAGTTCTTGATCTATGCTTGAATTTGAAGTAGCTGGAATACTCCAGATGAATATCTCTCCGTTGCTGTATCCAACAACTAGTTTACTTCCATAAGGACAGCACCAACATGCTGTGGTTGCTTTTTTTGTCTCGTGACCCATAGATTGCAGAGGACTCCCCCCGGTTATAAAGATTGCTTTACTTTCACGAATTGACCATAGTGTTATAACACCATCTTTGTAAACAATAGCCACCCTGCATCAAATAAAGTTTTTTTCACAATGGTTATACTAACGTAGTTATCACCACATAATGATCAAAATAATAATAAACCTTTGGTGTGTAAAAGAACATTCAGTTGTAACATAATATTGTATGAGGGCAATTCAACAAATAAAGTTATCAGTAGTGCCTCATTTCATGCCTGGTAAGCATAACTTTAATAAGCTCAAATAAACCCTACATTTCACAAAAAGAACTTCTGATCCTACTTTTGTAACATCTGGATATGCATGGATTAAATTATTATGCCGGGTAGTAACCTCCAAATTTTAGAGTTTCTATCAATTATAATCAGATTTTGGGTACTAGTAACTTTATTCACAGCAGCAGAATTTCTGTTACAGTAAGAGTTAAGAACAACAACAACAAACCCAGTGTAGACCCACAAGAGGGATCTGGGGAGGGTAGGATGTACACAGACGTTACCCCTACCCTTGTGGGGGAGAGAGACTGTTTCCGGTAGACCATCTTACAGTAAGAGTTATGAAACAAAAAGCTCCAGCAAAGAAGAGAGGGAACTATTGATAAGAACAAAGTTTACCTCTTATATTTTTTTATTTTTTTTAAAAACTGGTTTACCTCTTATATTCTTTTAGGTGACATTGATTGAAAGATAGATAAGTACAAATTTTATTGAATTAAAAGAAGCACTAGCTTGTGCCAGAATACGTACCAGATGGAATTATTTTATCTGGTCTTTAGAAACTGAGAAAAATAGCATAAAAGTTACCTCTTAGTTTCTGCAGCAGGTTGAGGTAGTATATGGGCTACAGCAGCATCCCCTGAAACTTCATTTGATAGGCCTGAATCAGGATCGTGTTGTCAGGCCAACATGGGGTAGTATGTATTGAGGATCTATGTATGGAATAATGACTGAACCATCTGTTTAATAGTTCTCTTATATTTCTTTTCTATTTTCGGGGAATAACCTTTGAATTAGCTATAAAAAGTTTTTCCGTTGTTCCTGAGGTCAACTTCAATCAACAGTTAGATGTTTCTGAATACAAACACTGTGGTACACTAGAAGTCTCATATATTTTGAAACAAATAAATTTAAACATTACATGTGTAAATTCATTCACAAACCCCTGAACCATGCTACGCGCATTAATGATCACAAACAATATGAGAACCTCTCAAGCAACTTTATGTCATGAGTAAAGAACAGTAGAATTTAAGCATCAGAGAAAAATGAACAACGAATAAGCAACAGGTGTAAAGAGGATTTGGTCTCACCATGAGATGCTGAAAGAGGGATACAATATTTCATTTTCTCTATATTACAGGGTTCTTTAACAACCTTCATAACTGAAACATGTCCTGACAAGTCTCCAAGATACCTGTGGACAGCACAATCAATAGCTGGTTCACATCTTCTTCGCGTACAAATCAGCTTAACCTAGATGTACCTTAGACGCACTTACAGGTAGGGAGTGTGCTGTATGAGTGTAAAAGATGTGATATCCCGGTCGAAGTCATGAACATTACACAAATACCTTTGTTCTACATCCCAGACCTAATGATGACCAAGTAATCAAATTATTAGTCCCACCACACAGCTATGCCACACGCATGCAGGGATGTCTAGCCTAGAAAGTTGAACTTTTGAGTTGGAATAATGGAAACTCGTACTAGAAATTACAATAGTACTGCTTGTAGTGTATCTGTATGCTAAAGGAGCTTCATCAAATAACTTGCCTCTATTTGGTTATTGGAGTTTATGTTAATGAGGAGGCCTTGGTTCTCCATAAACTGCAAGACCAAAACAATAAATAAGCATAAATTAGCAACTTAGCATTTTCATCAAAGATCAGTCTTATAAGATGCATGATCATGGTATTAGCGCCTATTTCAATGAAGAAAATTCTTTGCAGGATTCAGAAGATGCATACCTGCAAAAATTTGCTTGACACCGTCTCTGATGATACCAACAGAGCTTGCGTGCTATCTTTCCCAAATAATTTGATCCGTCCATCTCTACATATTAACACAAACTTGATTATTTCAATACCTCGAATCGTGGGCCTACAGGATTGATTTTTATTAGTGTCACTGGAAAACATTTTCTCATGAGCATTAATCTCCCCTTTAAAAGGACCAATTGACACCTTGATGAAAAATAGATGTGAAAAGTTGTCACTCCAATCCTTCGACACTAGACTACCGCCTAGCAGTATAGTGGCTAATACACCTCCTTGCCACGAATGTGAGGGCAAGGGGCTATGACAAACCCCATAAATTGTGCCCCGTTGGTAAGTTAGATAGCCAAAGGAACCTAACTGTGGGATGTAATGGAAAAAACAGGTCAGCTATCTACCAAGTATTCCTTGCCATCTGATTCTTGAGTTTAGTAAATAGATAGCCTGTTCACATCCAAGGCACAACATGCATTCCATCTTTTCTTTATTGCATCTCATTATCTACTTTTTGGTTCTCTAGATCCACCTACTGCACTGTCTAAGAGAATCATATCAGCATGATTTAGAAGCACAATCAAACCACTTTAATTAGTTAGTAGAGCAGATGATGAGAATAGAAGACTCCTGTATCTCTGGAACAGAAGAAAGAGATCATATTGGCAATGGCTCTGGAGACTAGAGATAATGAAAGAGGAAGCTTCTGGCATGATATAAAGAAGGTTGAATAGCTAACTTCATTAAATCAAAAACCTTGATGCATATGCAGCCAGCAGCTTCCTTGGAACTGTTTAAGCAAACTGCTGATATGATCTATCATTGATTTTTATATAAAGCAGCACTTCAGTAGATAATCAAGTACATTAAGCATATCCTTGTTTTGTCATCCCCTACATTAGATTCTAAAAATTATCGAAAGAATAGTTTGGTTTGGTGTATTAAGGGTAGTTCTGTTTTTAACCATGCTTATCCATGTATCAATAACCCTGGTAATGCTAATACCAAAGCTTGCTATGTACCAAACAAGGTATTAAATAATACCAAGGCTAATACATATATTGTTTTCTATAATACATCCTACCAAATGACCCCTTAGTGTCCAAATTACCTGCACCTTACATTGTCAAAAGTCATACTGAAATTAACAGTTAAGCTACAAAAGCATTCTTTTCTACAACTTTCTCTTAAATTAAACATGAATCTTCATCCAAACTAGCAAAAAAGATCCAATTCAATTTTCAACAAAGAAAACAAAAAGGCAACTTAACTTTCCATCTTCTTTTGGCTTTATATCATGACTGCAAGTTTCATCTTACAAGTTAAAATGTGCCAATGGAAGCCTAGATGAGCATTTTCAAATTGCAATAGATACTTCTCCAATAGGACTTCAACATTAACATATCTAATTTGCTTTCAGATTTAGCAAACATCCCTCCTCAAAACCATTCATAACTTGCACTCCACAAACCTCATTTTAGAAAAACATAATTATACAGAAATATAAAGTATCTTGCAGCTTGTCAAGATATTTAGTGTTTATTCCTATCCACGAAAGAAAAACATAAGCCCTTCAGTGCAAACTGATGCATATTGTTAAGTGGATCTCAACTATGTATTCTCTCATTTCTACAAATAAACACCGGTGTCGTACTCCATTAGATTGTTCTTTGGCATATGCTATCAGAAACATCTTCACTAACTGCTCCTTTTATCCTCAGTTTTATTGACAATACCATGGAGCATGACAACTTATTAACTATTCTTTCTTTTCTATTACTTCTCTCAACAAGTAGCAATTGATGATATCATTACGCAATTTTTTCACTCAAAACTGAGGATATATATTGACATTGTCAGCAACAGTTAGTTCAATAGAAATGAGAAAAGCAAATAATTCAATTACTTAAAACGACTGCCCCATTCACTCATTTATCTGGCATTTTTATCCACCAAACCACAGAGCAGAACTGAAGGCAGCAGAAATTTCCGCATCTAATATCTAGAAGAACTCACGTGAACTGAAACTTGACTGTCTCAAAAAAAGAGTAGGTAAAACAGGTTCGAAAGAGCGACTCCAAACAGCTAATATTAACACATATATCAAAGAGATATAACAGATGGTAATATCAAAGATAATCCAGAGCTCCAAATGAAATTTGAATGGAATCCCAAAAATGGAATTAGCCGTGTAATATATTCAAATATGTGACAATGTTTCCCCTAAGCTAAGAAGCACATCATGACCTAGTAGAAATTTTGTGAAAAGAATAAAACCACTGTAAACTTTCAAAGCAATATTTTCATTATCAAAGGTCAGATACATCTGTGTTACCTCACATAATCTAAGATAGCTTAACTGACAAAGACAAACTCGACCAATATGTCAAATTGCTTTAGCCACCTTTCATTAAACCTCATTTTCACAGAGCACATGCTCTATCTCAATCAATTCGTACAAATCTTTTGACAAAACCAATGGCAAACTGTTCTTTCTCTTATTGCTTTCGTCATCACTTTATAAAATCTCGCCTGTATCTTCGTCCTCACTGTCCAATAAGTAGTCCCCCTCCTCTTCGTCGCTGACTATGGAGTCCTCTGTATTATATTCGTCATCACTTCGTTGATCTAATCTTGCTCGAAGCCAGTCCTCCTCATCCAGTTCTTCAACTTCTTCATCCTCCTCGCCTTCGGAGAAAGCTGAAATCCTTGTGCCAGAAGACTCCAACTTCTCAACAATGTCATCCATCAAACTTCCTAAACTAGTACCCTCCTCTCTTATCCCACCATTGAACTCACTTACAGAGAACTGTGCATTACTTCTATCCCAAGACTCCCTCCTCCTCTCACTCTTTAACACTAAATCCTTCTCTGTTATCTCTCCATTTTCTACCCCATTCCATGGAACCCATAAATCAGCATGCCTCCCCAATGCCCTGTCCCAATCCCCAACTACTACTGTTCCCAAATTTGCTTCCTTTGCTCTCCTCAACATATCACAAAAATCTGAATCATCAGAAATCAAAAACAGCCAATCTATCCCTCTACTCATTGAGTGCTGCATTTGCTTTTTCAATGCCCAATCTGCTGCCTGTGGCTTATCTGCCACAGTCTTTACATAAACCCCAGCTCTCCTCAACTCAGATGCTAAACCATAACCCACTTTAGGTGTTATCAAACTCTTAGCAGCCTCTATATACTTATAATTACCATCAACAAACCTCTCTTTAAATCTCTGTCTTTTCTTGCCTTTTAATGACCTCATACGACTAAGTTTTTTTTCCCTTTCCCTTTCATGTAACTGCTTAAAATGCTTCTTTAAATCCATATGGGTCTTACATTTTCGTCCACAGACAGAACATATGTAAAGTTCGGATGGGGTTACAACCCCTTTACGTTCAAGAACATCAAGATGTCGTCTTTCACGCCTTTCTTCAACAACCCACTGAGGAAGATGGATGAAAGCATGACGATTAGCATATGCGGACATATCCACAACTTCGCCAAAACATTGCGCTACCCTTTTCAGCGACATGGCTGCCTCGTAGGGTGGGCCTCGTGGTGGTTTGTTGTCTAAGTCCCACAAGATTACAACTTTCTTGGGTTTTGCTGTGTATAATCCTTGTTTGGTTCTTTCCATGTCGATTTCTTGACCAGCTGCACAAGCACTGATGTGCCATTTAATGGGTCTACGAGGGGCGGCGATTGGGGAATTGGGTTTGAAGGATACAGTAACATTAGTGGAAAGTGAAATTGGGAAAAAAGAAGAGATTTTGAGATGAAAGGGTTCAATGGAGTTGAAGACTGTGCTCATCAACATTGTAAATATATGTTGATTTTCTTGGTGTGGAAATTAGTGGTAGAAAGCGAAGAAGAAGGGTTTATTGGTAATCAATGCTTGAGGATACTTCAATGGCATCATAATCAACAAAGGAATATCCAAGAAGGAATTGTTCGTGCTGGGGATTTTTTTTTCCTAGACGGAATGAGATAGAAATAGAATAGCAATTGTATGGATGAGGTCATGACCTTCCCCTTCCATTTAATATTCTAGTTTAGTGATGTGGACTATTTATACCAAATTTTAATTGCCATCACAAATTCTTAAAAAAACGTTGAATTATTATGTAACCAAAAGAAAGTTTTTTATTGCAAATTTTTAGGTCAGCAAAATTCCTATTTTGCGACTCGAATTCGTTATCTCTGATTAAAAATGAAAAATTACTTATTACTCCTTGACAACTTTTGTTGGTGACTCCTCCAGATTAAATGTTATAAAAATAATTTGACGAAATACTTATGGAATAGTGAGTAAAGTGTGTGTCGTTTTAAATGTGCTACTAGTAGGGGTAGAACACACTACCAAAATTCTTTAACCACTAAGTTTTTTGTTTGTGTCAACATTTGTATATATAAATTTATCAAATCAAAATTTGATATATATACAATACAACATTAAATGTTATAGAAATGCTTACTTGGTAGCAAGGGCAACAATTTTTTGGATAGAGTCATGTGCCGATAGCACAGATCCTGATGGAATGCCATAATGAAAAACACACCGAGGATTTACATCATCAGGCTTCAGACCATCTAAATCTCCTCGAGGCTGCACTTAACACAAGATTAATTAGTAATATGATGGGGAAAAAACTACTAAAATGCAACTCTGAACTTGTCTAAGTTAGGTTTCACAAGATAATCTTCTGTTTAATACTTAATTCATTAGTAAAGTAAAAGATCTTCATTTGATGTATTTAAGTCTCATTAGAAACATAATCAGTAAAGTAAAAGATGTTCATCTGTTTTTCTTTTCCTTGTTAATCAAACAAAAAATAAAAGAAAAACAGTTGCCAGATGTTAAGTCCATGGACCTTAGAACGCAATCATGGGCCCAGGGCCCACGGCCCATTTCTCTTTAAGAAAGTTCATAATTGCGTGTGGACTCTGGAGTCTGAGCTAAAGACAGCATCTGGCAAAATACTTTTCTATTTAGGCAAGAAATAAATTTCCATCTATTTCCTCCTACAGATATTATGTCCCTTGACACCTGTCTTAAATTCATAGGTCATCCCTCTATTTATTCAGCTTTTTATCATAAATATTTTCTTCACAGTTTACACTTTAATTACTTATTCCTCAAATTACTTTTTAATGCCTAAGAATAAACATCAATTATAGTAAAATATTCTTAATCATTATTTCTAAAGAGACGTAACGAACAAAGATGAACCAAGTAGTATATCTGATGGGCCACACCCATAGGCAAGCAGAAGAGCGTCACTCTTAGCCTTCACTATTAGGACCAGTATCTGACTCTAGTAGTTGATACTTAAAAGATTGCGTGCTCCTTTTTTCGTCATAATTATTTCAGTCAGTCCACTATGCTACAAAGACAACTTAATTCAGCTCTTTGTTACAGTCTTACTCTTACAGATCCTACAATCTTTTTCAATAATGTAACTTCTACAAGACCTTTTAGTTAATCACATTTTTTAGCCAAATTTAAATAGAAACTATGAAGTAGCAGACATAATTAAATGCATCGGATCATATTATAGAAACGGTTTTCATTTAATCATATTCCTAAAACAATGATTCGTTCCTCATCTTTTCATTGTAAATACAGAGGATATTGTGGACACTAGTATCAATTTCAAAAAATTCTTAAACTAGCAGTGTTACTGTTACAGTATCTCGAAAAGGTGATACTGATATTCTTATCTTAACGCTTAAGATCAAAAGTGTAGTACTACTACTCTAAAGCTCAGCAGTAATATTGCGTGATCACATCATGATTCACGACTATCGAGATCAATCGATTCAAATTTAAAAAAATAACATTCTTTTCAACATTAACATACCAATCCAGTTCTATTTACTTTTAGAATTGAAACAGAAAACTAGAAGAAATTAGTAAGATTAACACAAATCGGAAATGCAAAATCAATGACAGGATTAGTTTTAATTTCTGAAACTTCTCAGAAATTCGAATTTGAAGTGAATCGAAAGTACAAATCCAAAAAACGAAGGTAAAGAGTTAAGACAGAGAGATCATGACTGACCTTCTTGACAAAAGAAGCCTTCTCGACAAGCTTCTTCAACATACTCATAAATATTACTTATTCTGCCGGAAAATCGCCGGAACTGTATAGATCGAAGCTCTGAACAGAAAAAAATGATCGGAGTAGAGAAATGAAGAAAATTTGGGGAAGATTTTGGTGAGTGCTTAGTTGGACTTAAGAAGAAAATGACGAAAACGAGAGAGAACAAAAGGGAAACGGTTTAGTTTTTTTGTGATTGGACAAAGATAGGCCGGAGTTTTTATTTGATTTTTGTCGCATTCTTTCCTTTTCAAATTTAGGGACACGTGGCAATTGATGAGGTTGATCCGAAGATTGCGAGAGAGAAACGGGTTGGACGGTACCAACTGTCTTAAATACGACAAAATAATACTTCCATTTTCAATACTGCTAATACAAATAGGGAGTAATTCATTTTTATATATAGAACAATAAAAATAATAGCTAAATTCATCAGTGACCTCCTAAAGTTGGCATCAAGTTTCACTTAGACACTTCAACTGGACGATATTCATTTTAGACACCTTATGTAGGGTCCTGCTATATCATTTTTGACACTTTTTGACAATAAACAAAAAGCTGAAGGAGAGTGTAATACACTCGTTGATGACGTGGCAAACAACCAATTAAATCATTACATGTGTAATTTTAAGTTAAAAATTATTTTAAAATCTATTTAGTAAATAAAATAAAAATATTATTCTAAGAAAATCAATTTACCCCCACCCCCCCGAAAGGTAGTTGTCTTCTCTACTACACCCAATAATTTTTTTTTATTTTTTATTATCAACTTTTTAAATTATTTAGGATCTCTTGTTTTTCCCTTTCTTTTTAGTGTTGTTTTGTGGGAAGAAAGAAAGCGAGAATAAATATGAAATATAAGTGTTGGTATCCATTTCTCCAGTAAAAAGGTGGAGGGAGGTGATTGTAGATTTAGAAAAGTAATACAATAAAGAAGAGGAAAAATGACTTGAAAATAGATTTGAATAAAAAATTCGACCTCCAATGAAGGAGTTTAAGCTTCAAAAAATGGTGGCAGGTGGTAGCTTGAAAAATGAATAAGAAGAGAAAATAAAATAAAAAATAGCTAAATTGAGTCTTTCACGCTCTATTGTTAAGTGTATCACACACACTTTGACATGTCAGCAAAATGTGTCAAAATGACACAATGGAACCCTACATGAGATGTCTAAAATGAAGATCAGTCAGTTGAGGTGTCTAAGTGAAATTTAGTGTCAACTTTAGAGGGTTACCGATGGATTTGGCCAAAAAAAATCTCAACAATTCACTTGATTATTATTTAAGTATGTATAATATATATATATATATATTTATTTATTTTTCTCTAATCAGGTGGTTTTGAAAAAAATGGAATTTGTGATGGTGTAGTAGAGGGATTTGGACCACTTGACTATATATACGTGTTACACTTTGATTTTTGACTTTGAACAAGTTGGATAATAACACGTGGATCCTCAATTTTGTATCTTTCTATTTTTGTATTCTAAATTGTATTATTGATTTTTCTTTATTAATGTCTCAGTTCCTTGTGAGAAAGAAGTATGTGCTGTAACGAAAAAATATAAAAATATAAGTAATTATAACCAATATTTCAATTGGCTTTAAGAGCCTTCCTCATTTTATTTATCATATTATTTATGGGACTGCTTTCTATAAAAGTCGTTTTTGAGCTCATTAGAAGTATATATATTTTTTAATCTTTTGACTAATAGCAAATTAAACAAAACTCATATATTATGGTTCATTTTGAATCGTTTAGGATTCGGAAATTTAAATATCTCGTGTTAGAGTAAAGGATTAATATATGTATTTATTAAGGATGAAAAGATTGCATGTTTGTGAGTTTAACTCAATCAAAGATAACTTTTTTTAAATGGTCGGAACTGAATGGTACGGGTTGAATTTGAGAGTAGGTCAAAGTTGAACTTGTCCTGCAATCGCACTGACATTTTTATTTTTCGTATATCAGCTTGTTTAGTAGTAATACTTAATAATCTGTTTGATCAAATTTTTGAAAAGTTAAAAAGGTTTTTTTTTTAACAAATGTTTGTTTAATAAAAGTGAGGTGTCTGATGAAGTTGTTATGGAAGAAAATAAGTGTTTATGAGACGTAGTAGAGATTGTTTTTCAGACACAAAAAAGATTAGCTTCACCCCAAAAGTATTTTTTCTTCTCGTAAGTACTTTTTAAAAAGATGAGTCAAACACTAATTGTTGCTCAAAAGTGTTTATTAAATCTATTTGTCAAACACAAACTGTTACTCGCTGAAAGTATTTTTTAAAAAACATTTTTTTCAAAATAAATTGATTTTAGAAGTTTGACCAAATTGGCTATAAGTCAGCCTCAACGTTATCATGTGAGATCAATTAGAAGTCTGATGTTTCCTTAATTCACGCAAAATCAAATTTTATGGATAGTGATGCATATGAAATTACTTTTGGAGATAGTAATTTTAGAATATTGCAAGTTAGGTTATTAAGCAACATTCAACTTTAACTAAGGTGACTTCACAGAACCGAAAGTGGAGTTTAAGGGGAAAAGGCAAAAATATTAACTCGACAAAAGTTTATCATGATTTATTTTAGTGCTTCACAAAAAGGAAAAACCTATTAAGACAAATTAAAAAAGTGGATTTCCATTTCTTTCTTTTTTTTAATTGCATATAGAGGAATTAGAATAAAGTAATTGATTAATAGGACAATACAAGGATCAACTGGAGAAATAATAGAGAGATTAAAAGACATAAGGAAAATGTTCAAGAAATTAATAATCTGAAGTGAAGGGACTTTGAACTAGTCAAAGAGGGTGAAATATTTTGTTGTTTTGGTAAAAGCCATATTGAGACATTCTTTTTATTGAAGTTGTTACTTTGCTATGGGCAAACGTTGGTCATTTTTTACTATAGTTATGACTTATGACCTTGAAAGACCTAATTTCAAAAAAGATAATGATCGTACTTGAACATATAATGGCTTGCCAAGATTAACTTTTGATTTTTTTTTACTGAAGTTATGTTGAGACATTTTGGTATGAAGTTCGGCTGACCAAATTTTTGTTACGAAGCAATAACTTGTTCTTCAAGTTTCCACAATCTAACACACAGTTTAATACCCAATTTACCTCAAGCGAGCTTAAATTTGAAACATAATTAAGTTTCATTTAATACCCAATGACATTTCCTCATGAGATGGGCCTGAAGTTTTGGACCTAAACATCTCATACACCTTAGAAATAAATAGGGCCTATTTGGATAAAGCCCAACTTATATCATCATTTACTTTGAAAACAAAACTTTCACAAACTATTTTTAGACAAAAAAGAATAATAGTCTAATTATTAGCTAAGATAAGGTCCATATGAAACTCTAGAACTATAAGATGAATGAGTAAGTGGTGGACATTGACATGCAATTGCAATAGTTAGGTGGTCCAAATTATCTAACTAAATAAGTTAATGAGATTTTTTTTCTTTTCTTATTGCTTTATCATAATGAATCTCATGGCTTTAAAGTCCATTGCATGCACATGACACTTGCCTTTGAACCATCATTATTTGATAAGGATTCCTTTGTTCTAACTTTTGTTGTAAGAAAAAAATTAAGCCCCACATAAAGCTATCATCCTCTTCTTCATGAGTTGTAAGTGATAGGGTTTGCCCCCCTTCCCCCACATCCCCTTCTAGCTACTTCATTTTTTTGGGGGTCATCATATAGCAATAGCCCCCTAACTTTTATATTTTTGTCTAATATTACAATCATGTAACCCCAACTTTTGAAACTCATTGGGACCTAATTCAACCTTGTCTATTCCTTTTTTCTTTTTTCCATATACGGTGTTTGATATCTGTATTTGAATTTGTGCTTGGAAGTTCCACACATTAATAAGGGAGGGGCAGAGGCTAGGGTAAATCGCTACCTAACAAAATAAAGACAACTTTATATACAGAATGGCTCGAACCTAGACATTTGATTAAAAATAATGGAATACTTATCGCTTTATCATAGTACTTTACTCATGATTGATTGTCTACTCGTTTGACCTTGTTTTTTGTGCATCATGTAGTTTTCTTGAACATTGTAGTTCTTAAAGCTTATCATGTTATAGCATTTCTAGTTCAATTTAATTAAATTATTTTTCTCTGAATGTTAATTTTGTTAGGTTTCATTTCAAACTTTATTGGTTTGATGTTACACAAATGAACAGACAAAATTAAGAAGTTTATAAACATGATGGGGAACTTCTGTTATTAGTTCAATAATGTCCGTATATATAAGTTTTCAAATTTCAATATTTTGTATATATATATTAGTCATAAATAATGTGTCCAAAGCACAAACATTATTGACATGATTTAAAAAGAAAATATGACAAAAGGTAAGCTCGAACATCCAAAATATGCCTCACCCAACTCATGCCTAGTAGTGCTATAAAGGTAAGCGTGAAAAACATTTACTTGCACCAGGGTCGTCTTAACCCCGGCCACTAAAGCCATCGCTTGGTGCCCCATATATTTTGGGGGTCCCATTTTAAAAAAATAATTACTTATATATGTATTTTTTTTAAAAATAAAAATTATATGTACTATGAGTGTTGTGATTTCTACCAAGGAAATTGCATATGAGATGAAAATAAACATGCATTTCTTAAGAAACAATTTGATGAAAATATGGATAGCAAAATCACAAAATCCCTTGAAGAATCTTTTAGAGTTGATTGCTTTATATATGTAGAGTAGATAAACCTATTTTTTCACTTCAAAATAGATTTGAATCAATTGAAGCATATGAAATATTTTTGATTCTTATTTAGTGGTAAAATATTGAGATCACTAGATGATGACAATTTTAAAAATATTGTCTTAACCTTGAACATTCTTTTACACGTAATAGTTATTCTGATATTGATGGTTTAGATTTATTTTTTGAATTAAAAGTGTTAAGAGAAATAATACAAGTAGAAGATAATGATCTAATGAAAATATTCAATCAAATAAAAGACTTGATTCTTTTCCAAATACACATATTGCTTATAGAATAATGTTAGCAGTTCCTGTAATCATTGCCTAAGCCGAAAGATGTTTTTTCGAAATTAAAATTGATTAAATATTCTTTAAGATCAACAATGTCTCAAGAGAGATTGAATGAATTAGCTATATTATCATTTGTAAAGGAATTATCAAAACAAATTGATTATAAAACAGTACATAATGACTTCGCATCCAAAATAGCTAGAAAAGTAGATTTTTTTAAAAAGTATATATGATGAAAAAAAATATATTAGGGCCCCTCTCTTAAGTATTGCCTTAGGCCCCCAATGTTGTTGAGTCGGCCCTGCAGTTGCACCCAATATTATTTATATCCAAATTAATAACATTTCATTTTGAGAACATGATTCGGAGGGTGTTCATCCACACGGATGATCCGAGATCGATCCCTCTCAATGTCTTCTAAGTTGAGTTTGTCGCATTGGGCTTGCCTTGTGCGATTTACATCCATGATGTGATTTGTAGGTTATTACACAGTGGGGGTTTACCTAGTGCTCACCCAAATGACAGAGATGGTAGCGACTCCGAATTATCCTAGGGTTAAAAAAAAACATGATTTAATGATTGAATTATATACGTTAAATGATGCCTTGCAATTATTAATTTGATACCAATAAAATTTAGTTATTCCTTCTCCACGTATTGCGTAATTTTCTGCGTGATTTTTTCTAAAAAAAACTTTTTGACAAAAAAAGACACTAAAATGTCTTGCGTGAAGGAAGGTGGCCAAGTCCCCGATGAGGACGATCTTATTGACATGTAGCAATTATAAGTCAAAAAGTAAATAAATGAAATTATTTGATTTAATTATTTTTTTGTAGTAATTATTTATACTTATAATTTAAGCATTATTATTTTATCTCATTGAATGAAGAATATTGATTTTGGAATTATTATTTTCGAGATATAAAATAATTGAGTGACAAAAGATGACCTTCTCTATAGCTCTATTTCCAATGTCTTTTAATTATTAGCTATATGAGTTGTGACTTGTGATGTATTAGTAAGACTGTTTCATCTTTAATCAAATATCTCAGTTTTGAGTTTTGTGTACAAAGAAAATTATGTTGAAAGCGTCACCCCATCCATATTAATCGAGAGACAACGGACTCCTCCGAATAAGAAATAAAAAACAACCAATCTATCCTAATAGTTGAAAAAATAGAAAGAATAATATTTCATCATTTGCAACTATTGTTATCAATGATGTTATTGCTTTAAAACAAACAATTAAAACCTTTAAATGGTGCAATTTTTGATATCGACTATACATACAAGGTATATTTATAATGGATGAGAAAAATATCTTGTGGTAGGGAAAGGGGAATTGCAAGTACAATAATCATCTTGTTTTTTTTTTTTTTGGATTGGATATAATTTGGGGAGATGCATGAGGTTAGGTAAAGATGATATTTTTTATATAAATACATGTACATATTACTTTATTAAAATTAATTTATGTAATTATACTTTTGTAAGTATTAACTAATTTATAATAATGATATGTTTGTCATGATGAATCCACGTTCGGCTAATTTGACTATGGTGAGGGGAATTTAATTAGTCAAACTACGAGGGCCCAACTAATTCAGTTACATTTTGTTTATTTCTACGGCCCTATGTGCATTATTATTTCACAATTGAATATTCTTTTTTTTTCTTTCTATTTGATAAGATGATATTGCTCGAATAGTAAACACTTTTTATATCAAACTCTGGCGTTATAAAATTGAATCACCAAGAAATAAAAAGAATATGATATCTATTTTAAGGTCTAATTTTATAAATTTACATTAAAATTTTTGAGAAAATCCTCCATATCCCGTTATTTTTTTTAGAACTACCATAAAGTTGATAATTTAAACAAAATGAGAGAGAAAAGTAGAATCATTTCTTTACTATAGAGAAGAAATATAACATACATTGGTTTATTTCTATTAAAATTTGTCGTTTTTACTATAAATTTATGATCTCAAAAGATTGTTATTTTAGAAAATTATAGATTGAGATCAAATAATAATTAGTAATAAGTAAGGATAATTTGACTTTAATACTCCCTCCATTACCATATAAATGAATTTCTAGCAAAAAAAAATTATGGTCCAAATTACAATGTATGTTTTTTTTAAAATCCAAAATGTATCAATTATTTTTTCTAAAAATACTCTTTTGTGAATTTCTCATTGATTGTTTCTAGTTTTAAGAAAAAAAATTGAAAAAAAGTAAAAGGCTGCTAATTAATTGACAAACTATTTTTTAATTAAATTTATTAAGAATTATTATATCTTGTGAATTATTTTGTTTTAAAATGAAGATTTTCTTTAAAGCGACAGAAAAAGAGATAAATATAACAAATAAAATAGATGTTAGGAAATTCTCTAGTACTTCCTCCGTTTCTATTTACATGTCACCATTTTAGATTTCACATTCTTAATAAATTAGGCCAGTTTACCATCTGTACCTTTATTTCGTGTTCTTTTGAAATTGAGATTTCAATAAATGAACATGAATTAATTTACTCCCTCAGTACACTTTTACTTGTCATTGTTTGACTTGACAAATCATTAGAAAACAATTATTGATATATGTATTTTACCAAATTAAACTATCCCTATTTAATGATGTTTACTTTGGGTCTTGGAAAATGATTTTGAGATAAGTATTTAATGTTGAGGGTAAAACATGCAAAACAATAATTGGTTTTTCTTGATATGTCAAAAGTGACAAGTAAAAATGAAAATCTACTTTATGAATAAGTATTGTTGGACGGAGGGAGTAAGTAAAAGCGAACGAAGAGAGTATTTTGATTAATTAATTTAACCAATAAACATAAATAAATTACTTAATTTTTCTATGTCGATCAAATTCATACTTTCAAAGCTAATAACTCTTAAGGATAAAATAGGTAGAATAATGCATTGATTTTATGATATAGTAACTAATACATCTATTTTAAGGACGATATATAAATATGAACGGAGCGAATAGCAGAATCAAGAGAAATAGGGTAGAGTGTTAAGGCGCCAAATGGAGGGGCAAAAGTATGTGGGAATTATGAGCTGTGCCTGTTTATGTTAGTTTGGGAAATTAAGAGGCATTAAAGTATCATATGAAGAATACTATAAAATGTTTTTTTACAACTTACAAGAAAAGAAGAAATTCCGTTATAATGACAGTTCTTGGATAGCATTTAAGACTAGTATTTATGTTATGTGCAGACACAAACAACCAAGCTAACATCGTCTCTCCTAACTATACTGCATACGTTCGATATAGTCAAATCTCGTTATAATATTAATTTTTATTCTGTCTAAATATTTTTTATTTTTTCCTAATTAAACGAAGAGTGTAGGTTGATGTGATTAAATTGATGGACTTTTAAAACACTGAATTGCAAAATACGCAATTTAATTAGTGTCCTAATTAATGTCTATTTAAATCAATTCCCCCTTTTCTTATTTGTTGGAAGATTCGTCCAACCAAAAAAGAAAAAGAGAGAAGAACAACTTGAGTTATTATAAATACAATTACATTGTTGTTGCATTTACAAGTTTACACTCATAATACTCACTCTATCCCTAATTACTTGTCCACTTTTTCATTTATAGTTGTCCCTAATTACTTGTCCATTTTGACAAATCAAGAAAGGACAAATTGTGTTTTACCTATTATACCCTCAATTAAATGACTAATTACTTTGAAAACTGTCACTTCATAATTAATAGGGGTAAAATGGTAAACTCACTATGCCATTAATTGATTTCTTAATAGGTGTGCCAATTTAAAAGTGGACAAGTAATTTGGGACAGAGGGAGTAGAATTAAAGTATTTAATTTTTTGAAGAAAAAAAATCAAAATTATTTTCTGAAAATATTTTAAAGAAATTACTACTTACTAGTTGGTAAAAATAAATTAGTAGTTGATATATATCTCGGAATTAATTATCACTATTAATATGCTTTATGTTTAAATTAGTTTTTTTTATGGTTGGAATTTTATATACTAAGAAATTGATAGTTCTCTTGTATTGGTACTCAACAAACTATGATGAAATTAAATAATTAATCTCACATGGCCACTAAATCATGCATTTCTTATAAAAATAGGTTGCCGTCTTAAGCATCAAATATTATATTATTTAATGTCTATCAGAATCATTCTGTCAAGGCAAATTTAATTAATTTATTATTATTGGGCAAGGATGGATCCATCAAATACACCTAACCGCATCATAAACATGAATATAATAATCTGATTTTATTTTATGAATACATGTCTCGTGGTCAAACTAAAAAAAATTAATCATAATTAAAATACACATCTTCATGAGTTTTTAGTTGGCTAATATTTCATCATATAATTAAGAGAAAATTTGTAGTGAAAGAATTTGTTTTCTTAAATCACGTAAATAATATAGAAAATTCACAATTTTCCCTTTTTTTTTTGGAAAATATCATTATCGGGATTTATAAATTTCAAATAACTTAATTTAGGTGTTACTTGCTTATTTATTTGTTTTGGTTGGTTGGTAAAATCTTTTGAGTACGTGCTACTTGATTCCTAAACCATATATACATGATACAGCTCCATTACCAAGGAAAAACTGATTATTAACCCCCCAATTATAGTACTAATTTCACTTTTATATTTTACAAATTAATAT
Source organism: Solanum tuberosum (assembly GCF_000226075.1). NCBI lineage: Eukaryota > Viridiplantae > Streptophyta > Magnoliopsida > Solanales > Solanaceae > Solanum > Solanum tuberosum. The sequence continues at coordinate 2,220,081 of NW_006238946.1, forward strand.
TAAAAGATAATATCAAAAGCAGTATTGGATACTTAACTAAAGATACTACATTTGAACGAAATTTGATTAGTCAAAAGATGTAAAAGTTATACAACAACATTTATACATTTTTATTCTTACCTTGCGAAGATAGAATGTATGTTTTCAATAAACACTCGACTCAATTAAGCATTATCAAAATCAAGTATAAAAATGAAATATAGTACAATAAATTGAAAAAAAACACTAAAAACAACAAATAATAGAAAAATTCAAGCAAAAGAAATAACAAATAATAATAAAATTAAAGAATAAAATAAATACTTTAAAAATAATATGATTGTGGTAGATTATATAAAATGATATTTGACAAATTGGTATAGTACATCTTGAAATATCTAAAAATGAAAAGATTTATCATATAATTGTGGAATTCGGAATGACAATAATAATATTTCCTTAATCTCAATTTACATGCATAATTTAGATTTACAGAGTCAAATAAAAAAAAAATTTACTACAATTATTCATATAACTTTTACATAAGTAAATTATTTTTTAAAAATAAAAATCATATGTCTAAATTAAAAAATTTGACTCTCGAATTTCAAAGACAAAAATAGTATTTTCTTAATTTCATATGTAACATAGTTTAGATTTGTAAAGTCAAATAAGAATATCTTTGACTAAAGTTTATTCATATACCTAAATTATTTTAGAAAAAATAACTCTCGAAACTTCAAAGTATATATCATATAAATTAAAACGAACTAGTAATAGTGAGGAATAATGAGAGTAGAGAGACAAGAAGGGGAGTTAGCTTTTTGGAGAGTTTTTTTTTTTTTTTTCCAGAGATGGAGTCTCATGCTAAAAAGTAGCAACTGTACTACTTTTTCTTCTCCTCCTTTTCAATTCATTCATTAATTATTGTCCTTGTATTATTTTTATCCCTTTCGTTTCGTTACTCTCCACTTTCTTCTTCTTCTTGAAAACCAAACGTCAACTGCAGCTCTTTCTCTCTGTCAATACACATTCCATTTTTAACCTTTTTTTTTAGTAATAATTTCCTCTGTTTCTTCAAACAATCTTGAGTTGTTTGATGAAACTTTTTCTATGGTTATTGAAAGTTGACATGATGGTTTGTTCTTTTTCTCTCTCTCTCATTGTTTTCATGTTTCTTGGATCGTTGATCACGAGGAAAGATAAAAACTTGATTTTGACTTGTACCCTTCTCTCCTCTGCTACTTTTCTTGAATTTTTTTTGCAAAGTTGGGATTTTTATGTTGAAATTTGTCTAACAATGTCTAATTTTGCTGTGGGTTGAATCTTGAATGGTTTATAAGTTTGTTCTATGGCTGTCACTTTGTGTTACCTCATAATCCTTTTTTTTTTTCTTCTTTCTGTCTTCTTATAAAGTTTGTTTGTTGAGTTATGAGTGCCTAATGTTTACTAGATCAGGAGAGTAAGACATTCCCCATATGTAAAATCATATATTCCACTTTCAAGCAAAACCATTTTATTAGTACTACAATTTGTTGATTTTTTGGCTTACTTTACATATAGATTTTGAGGACATCTGGCATCACAGAGAATTTTCTCTATTTTTAAAACTAAATTAGGGACTTTGTGGAAAAAATCTGATTGGGGCTTTCAAGAATATTAGTAGCTATGATATATATGAATTGAAGTTGTTTTCTGTCTTCAAATGTTATTAGACTATAACAAGAAAGGTTCAATTTTTATGAATATGATATCTCTTGGTTATACTTTAGCAAAAATGCTATATGAAAACTTCTTTTTCGTTGAGACAACGTTGTCTGCTGCGAAAAATCGTCAATTGATATTATTGTGTCTGCAGGGTGTGGACTAGACATGGAGTTACTAGCTCTTTAGGATTATTATACCAGTTGGGATTTTGTGCTGCATGGGAAGCTTGTTGGATCTCATTGATTTTGACCAAGGAGGGATGGCAAGGAAGTTTCTTTCACAAAAGAGACATGGTGGTAAGTGCTTTCGTTCTCTAGTTGCATCACGAGCATGATATTGTCGAAGCTAGTGACGTTGGCAAGATGTTAGTTGCTCAAATTAACAGCCTTTTAACAAATGTTTGATGAATTTTGCCTATGATTTGTCATGAGAAATGCACCCTTTGAAGGGTCAGGGAGAATCCTGAATTAGTTTAGTTCATTTAGCTCAAAATCATTCTTAGCTTAGTCAACAGAATTATCATTCAAGTCCTGTTACGCAATGGTTTCTGCTTCTACTCTAGCAACTATGACAGTACGAAGAATTTGTTAAATTACCTGCTATATATAAGCACAACATTACCATTTAATTGGGACACAGGGGATATAGATATATCTTCTTCTTTTTTTCCCCCAAAACCAACAGAAAATATGATGATTCATTCATCTATTGTGCAGGTGTCGATACTCCTAGAAATAGCTTGGAGCTTCCTGTTGAAGCGTCTCAATGGTTCTATGCTGGAGGGGACAAAGCACAGGTAAAAGTTTTTATTATGTCATGTTCAAATTCTCTTATCTGATGTCAGAATACTCTTAGCACATTGAGCACTGAAAGATTGGATTAGGACATATTTGCATTTGATAAAATAGCTATATCCTGGACTGGAGTGTAGGATTTCTCCTGCCTCATGTAATTGTTGTAACTATGGTCTTATAGAGTGTGGCAAATTTTGCAAGTTCAGGGTGACAAAGAACTTCACAGCTGCTACTTGAAGTTTGCTTCGACGTGCAGCAGTTGTACCACTATCTATACCTGTCTAGACTTAGAAAACACAGCCATTTCTTAACTTAAATAATATTGTGCATTATGTATTTTCTTGTAATCTCTACTTAATTGGTTTTCCAACTTCTGGCATCTCAAAATCTTCATGTATTATTTGGTACACTGCAAGAATTAAATCAGGCTTCTGAATTGTCCTGAGAGTTGAGATGATTCCTTCTTACTTGTTTGATCCTATGCAAACTCATTCCACATTTGAATGCAGTGCACTTATCAGATGATTGATTGGCAAGAGAAGAACTGTTATGGGTACGAGGCTCCAATGAAGAAACTGATCAGTGAAGAAATAGCTAAAAGACCAAACACAGGACATAATGCACCTAGTGTGGTGGCACGTCTAATGGGAGTGGATACGTTACCGTTAGATACAAGAAGACCATTACCAAAGCATGTAGAGAAAAAGAATGAAATGAAGGATGAGTACCCTTCGAAAGAGGAATGGTTGAGAAAGGTTTCCATTGATCATGCAACCCAGTCCTCCAGACACAAAATCTCAACTCCCTGTAACCATGATGAATCATGTAAATCTGACCAACAGATTGATAGCCAAAAACCAAACAAATATAAACCTCGAGAACATCCTCAGGAGGAGGAACTACAAAAGTTCAAAAAAGATTTCGAAGCATGGCAAGCAGCAAGGTTCAAGGAATGCTCGAAGTTTGTTGAACATGGCACCAGTCCAAGTCAGTGGCTAGCACAACAAAGCCTGAACAAGGAAAAGTTGACTCTTTATGCAAATTCAATGAGAACCGCAGCTGCTGAGAAACCTACAGAGCTTAGAGGGCATACAGTAGCAGTGAATCCCTGGGAAAGAGGCCTTTTGAAGCATCAGAAAAATATAAATGAATTTCCTGCACCTGCACAAAATAAGACCTACTGTGTTAAGGAAGTTATTCCAAACCCCGATTTTCAGAATCATCCTCTGACAAATTCTTCTTGCGGACCTGATGTTGCTCCAGCTCCTACAAAGATAGTAATTCTGAGGCCTGGTCCTGAAAGGATGGTGACTAACGAAAATTCGTGGGCCAGTTCTCCGGGCGTTTCTGAAGACCGGGGTAGCATTGAAGAATTCCTTGAGGAGGTCAAGGAAAGACTGAACTGTGAATTGCAAGGAACGAGTTCCAAGAGGAGCACTACTGTCAGGGGAGGAGGAATTGAGACCCCTTATAGTGAAAGGTCACCAGATGCGAAGCAAATAGCTCAATCTATTGCAAAACATGCTAGGGAGAGTGTTACTAGGGACTTTGGAACAACATTACCTCGATCAGAATCCACCAGGTCTTATAGAAGTGATATTCAATCCGATGGGGAGAATTCTCCTGAGTTTGTCAATATAGATACAAGGAAGTTTTTGACAGAAAGGTTCAGGAATGTCCTCAAGCAAGAAACATCTCATGGTGTACACAGGCTTGCTCGTGGAAGCTCTAGATCGATGGAACTGAATAATGAAGCGTGCAGCTCTGAAGAAATGAGGCATACTTCTAATACGGGAGATAAAGCAACCAATCTGGACAATATGAAAGGTGAATTAAGCATGCATAACAGATCTTTCAGACGGGATCATGGCAATGACATGCTTGAGCAGGAACTATCTCCTAGGAGCCTAATTAGATCTTTGTCCGCTCCTGTGTCCGCAACATCATTTGGAAAGCTCCTCCTAGAGGACCGACATATGCTGACAGGGGCCCATATTAGAAGACAGCATGAAGCTATTGAGAAGGCCACAATGAATGTCAAGAAACGGCAAAAAGAGAAATTCAACCTTAGGCGAAAAGTTTCCAGCTTTAGTTATAGTTTCATACTTAAGGGCAGGCTCTTTGGTAGGAAAGTTCATTCTTGGGAAGAACCACACGGACAAACATACAATCTCATGAAAGATTTTCCAAGCCCACCAACCGGAACACAGAATTTTTATGAAAGACATGTAAGGAGCCTAAATAGTCCATTGCATTACTAAATATCTGCATGATATGCTGATTTGTCATTACATTAACTATGGATATTATTTGGTTCTAGGAAAATCCTACTGAAGTTCCACCAAGTCCTGCATCTGTATGCAGCAGCATCAATGAAGAATATTGGAGACAAACAGACTACCTCACCCCATCAACAACTTCTGATGTACCTGCACTGGATGATAGTGAGATTCCCCGTGTTTTCAGAGATATCAGCTCTAATCTGAACGGTATTAGTAAAAGCTTCTATAAGTGTCCTCAAGCATGTGTTGTTCTGTTTTTTGGATTCCTTAAAGGCAAGATCATATTCCTGTGAAACAAACTTAAGAAATTCTCACCATGTTGCTTTGGCTCATATCATTTCACTGTTAAAATACTGTTCAAACTGAGAAACTTTAGCTGTGATCACATAACATTCTTCTGACAGGACTTTTGTCTCACATCATGTGCTTGCAATAAATAACCAGAGATTATATTCATGGACTTGTATCTCATTCCCCTCTCTTATTTAGCACTTCCCTTAATTGTAATATAATTGGTTTTAATTACTGTATCTTGAAAAGGTGGAACCACATGGAACTCTAAAAGAAGTTGCTATTTTTATTTTTGCATATCAGAGTTAAGGAGGCAATTGAATCAACTAGATACTTATGACTCTGAGGAAACCATGTTCAATGAGCAGCCAGTTGAAGAGGAAATGTTGGAGATTGAAGACCAAGCCGAGGCATACATTAGAGAACTGCTCATTGCTTCTGGTCTATATGATGGTTCGCGTGATAAATATATATCAAGATGGGATCCACTTGGAAAGCCTATCAGCAACCAAGTTTTTGAAGAAGTAGAAGAGTCTTACAAACAACTGACAAAGGATGAAGAAGGGTATACTAACGATCAATTACAGAAAATAAATCACAAGTTATTATGTGACATGCTGAATGAAGCACTTCCAAGTGTACTTGGAGTACCTTCCACAATGTCTAGGTTCATGAAACATGCTGTCGGTCCTATGACACGACCTCCTCAGGGAAAGAAGTTATTGGAACGTGCATGGGAACTTGTTGGTGTTTATGTTCACCCTCCATGGGATAGAGCATTTCAATCCCTTGACAATATAGTAGCCAGGGACTTGAGTTCCACCCCTTGGTCTGGATTGATCGACGAAGATGTTAATGCTCTAGGTAAAGACATGGAATGCCAGATTATTGGCGATCTTATTCAAGAAGTGATCAAGGATATGTTGTCATAACTTCTTTTTTTTTTTTCAACTCTTTATTTTGGTCACTGATGAGAAGAAGTTTTGGAACTTCTGAGTGGCCAGGGCATAAAACATGCAAAATGTTTATCTGCCCAAATTAGATTGTGTTTGATTTACAGAAACTGTAATGTGCAGTACTCTTTCTAGTATTGGATACATTTGTTCATAATGTGTGGCTTGATCTGGTGATATTTATTGTACATATACATTATTAGTTCATATATACTCCCTCCGTCAATCTTTACTTATCCACTATACTATTTTGGGATATCCAACAATATTTTGTCCAGTTTATAAAATCAATGAATAACTTACCATGTTGTGTTTATTTTACCCTTGCTATTAAATACTATTCATTTTTCAATGTTTACAGGGAGTATTAGTTTATTGATTTGATAAATCAGTTTTGTTTGTAATGTCATATTAAACAGCCTTATGGAAATGTGAAATTTCCCTTTGTATGCTGCAGTTAAGCATTCCACAACATGCTCTGGAATATTTAAGTCACCCTTCTAGTTTTCATGTGAATGAGTTGACTAAATAGGTTGGTGTTGACTACACAATGTTTGTAGGTTGTCACTGAGCATTCCTAGTCACACAGAAAAAGAGTTCAAATATAATGGCATGGAAAGACCATACGCTTCATTATAGCTCACATCCAAATATCTGATCAGCAAACGAGACAACATCCATGAAGCTGCGCGAAAAAGTGAAGGCCCTAATTTGTCTCTTCTTTTACAAGAAGATTAAGATTAAGACCATTGGGCCAGTCCAAAAAAAAAATACAAAAGACAAGGAGTAAGACCAAATGTTAGGTAATGGTTCACAATCTTAGGAGAGTTGCAAATCATAAGGTAGCATTCCATTCTTAGCCAACAGGTCCAATCAAAAACCTTTTAACATCACTTAGCAAATTAAAATTGGGCTCAAACTTGTGATACATGTTAGGTCACACAAGAAATTAACCGCGCAGGAAATGGATTATCTTAAACTTTTAACCTCTGTTTGCTCCATCGACAAACTTCAAGATAAAAAATCAAAACTTATTAAACATAAAATTTTGGTCACGATGCAAATAAGGTCAAAGTCATTCTTATAAATTACCGGATAAATACTTTCTTCTATTTATATTTAATTTTTTAAGAAAATCATTCTTCTATGTATTTTCAACAATATCAATATATTTTGAAAAAAGAGGACTAGTTTTTCAGAGGAAGTAAACAGCTTTTTTTGTTTGATGGACTTTGTTGTCAAAAAGATGCGGTCCAAATTGGGAACCTTTGAATTTCGTGTTAGTCGTGGAAAGTTGAAACAGTGTTTGTTTGTGTGGTAGCTAGTCATTTTCCAAGCACACTTACCAATTTCTACACTCTTTTTTTCAATCAATTAATCAAGGGGTTGGTTTTAGCCATGTGATGCACCATCATCGTGGAGGTGCAATGACCTAGTTAAATTTTTTATGAAAGATTCAAATTCGGCACTATATAAGTTTTGAACACACCCGTGTTACTGTGCTATAGGTCTTCATTAGTTTTAAGAGTGTTTAAAATATTAAATGTATTAATATAAAATAAGATTTGAACTGTATATGGTATATTGAACATCCTGACATCATCGTAGCTCCGCTTATGCAGAACACATTAATTAGATGACAAATTTCATAGTTAATTTTATATTTTATAGTTATTTAATGAATTTACATTATGGTTTGAGCCAAATATACTCTCATAAATTCATATGTTGTACTCTAGATCCCTTCTAAGTGAAGCCTCAATTCACTACTAAGAAAAAAAACTACTAATGTTTTTTTTTATTTTTCACCCCTCCCTGAAAACTTCTATTTTTTACTCATTTAGTGAATTGAATCCAAAATTTTAAAATTTGAAGGTGAAATATGTTTACCAGATGAGCAATCCTTTTTATTATTTAAATTTGCATCGAGTAGATTTACTTCTTTTTTTTATTAAAAAGAAGGATAACATGATTAATGAAAGATTCTATTAGATTGTTGATATTTCCTTTATTGAATTTCAAAGAGGGAATTTGACAAATAGTATCAACAGAAGTTCACATGTTAGGTTAGATTTATTGACTTAATCAACTCTTTTGCTTAATTTGCTTTGACGAATTTGTCATTATGTTCTAAATACAATTAACATTCATTCAACATTAATTAATGAATAAATTAAAAATGAAAACATAAACGAAGAGAATGTTGTGCATGTGCGCTTACATGTGCCTATTTAAGTTGCTTAGACTTTTCAAATTACTCGTGGTGCGATAGGATGAATAAAATTTGTTCATCTTTAATTAAAAGTCTTGAGTTTGAGTAAAATTGAGAAAGGAAACAATTTTAGTAAAGAGTATTTTCTTTCTTTATTGAATTTTATGTGGCGCCAATCCAAATTAATCATGGTCCTAAAATGGATACTTCAAATTTGTTTTGATATAATAAAACTTTTTATATTTTCATTTTTGTGGTGAACAAGATAAGAGATTCGAGATTGAGATAGTTAGGAGTTAGGACATGTGAAGATCAAGATGCATAAATGTCTCATTGTAAGGACGTGTGAGAGATTGACTATGATGTGTACAAAAAGAGATAGAAATAGTTAAAAGAAGTATTGAAGCTAAGAGACGTGATTAGACAAGACAGGGCACACATGAATTTACGAAGACATAACCTTATTAGATAGGAGGGTATGAGGGTAGAAGATTATGATAGAATGTTAATAAGTAGCTGATCATTTTCTAGTTTCGGTATCAATTTGATAAGTATTACTCCATATGTCTCAGTTTATATGACTTGCTTTCATTTTGAGTCAGTCTCAAAATAAATGACACATTTATATATTAAGTGACAATTTAATTTTAAAATGTTTATTCTACCATTAATGAAATAATTTATAATTTCACAAATATCTGTCATTTATTTTAGATTACAAGTTTCAAAATATATTTTTTATTTTTTAAATTTCATTTCAAATCAAACTAATTCATATAAAATAGGACGAATGAAGTATATATTATTGCTACTATTCTATTCTATTTTATTTTCAGCATGCATTAATATATTTTTGAAGGTAATCAATCTATAAAGAAGAAAATGAGAGAATAAAAGGTCCATGTCACAAGGGGTGGGGTATATAAAACAAAAAAGAAGAAAACGTGCCTCATAAATTGGCGGCAAATTGGCCGCGTCTTCCGGGTAGTTGATAGACCTTTTTTATTTTTCATTATTTTGGACAACACAAAAGACAAAAACAAACTACTACTTACAACTTACAAGTATTTAATAAACTAGTGGTATTCACTAATTATGAAAATAATTACATTATTAATTTAATCAAATACTATACTAAAAATTACATGTTAGTATATATGATCATCTAAATAATGATAACAACTTACGTAGCTAGTGATATCCCACAAATAAAGTTTGGAAAGGGTAGAACGTACGCAGATCGTACCACAACTTTATTGATGAAGAAAGACTATTTCCAAAAGATCATCAACTCAAGTGCAACAAGTTTCAATATAAAGAAGAAGACAATACAAAGAATCGAAATCAAAAACAATGCAAAAGTAGCCAAAACAACACTATAATCATGTGATAATCGAAATACCATAAACAACATACTATACTATGATAATATAACTATAAATGATAGAAATAATATTATTTAAAAAAAAATAAAAAAAAAATACACCAAGACAACACAACACTACACACCTACTACCCTTCTACCATAATATATATCATCTACATTCTCCTATTTAGAGTTATGTCTTCGATAAACTGAAATATCCAGAAACTTACACTAAAAACGAATATTATTATATGAAAACTAATATAAAGAAAAAATATTAAAACTGTTGAGAGATTAAATCTCCCCAAAAACAGAACTCTCAAAACATCTTGTTCGGTCACAGTATAGTTCTTCTGGGTCACATTTAGAGCTTTGCTAGCATAGTAAATAGGATGAAGGATTTTCTCTCGTCGTTGTCCCAATACTACACCAAGCGCCAATCCGCTCGCATCGCACATTACCTCAAACAATGAAGGAACAAGCTTTCCATCCACCAGTATTGGATCTAAGAATGGGATTGCCTTTGAGATCCACAGTTCCATCTTTTGTGTAAGATCACTAAACTCTTTTTTTTAAAAGTTAATCAGAGTAACAAACAAGAAAGCATATACTCCCTGTTTAAAAAAGAATGATATAATTTCATTTTTAATGTGCTTAAAAAAAAGGACTCCTTACCCTTTTTGGCAACACTTTAACTTCAAATTTTCATGTGACATGCTTAAAGCCACAAGATTAAAGAGCATTTTGTTACATTTGAGATAACTTTAATTTAGAACTACAAGATCAAAAAGTTTTATTTCTTTTCTTAAACTCTGTTTCAAGTCAAACTAGGTCATTCTTTTTTAAACGGAGTGAATATATTAATTTAAGGTAGTGAGTGATGATTGATCAATCTCCATGAACATTAATGAGTAAATAGTTATCAGTTGAACAAAGTTCAGTATTGTCAGAACCGACCGTCCGTCTTTGGCGTGCGCTAATGTTCAAACATTCACTCTGACATTTATAAGTCTTACCCTAATCCACAAGCAAATTCTAAAAATATAAAACCATTATTTGTACTACGGATTTGACTCAATGTCTTAAATTTCATGTTTTTATTAATTATTGATATTTGAAATCACACTGAATATATTATTATTATTGTATCGTTATTCACTCTACAGAGATTAAAAATCATGAACAAACATGTATATAGTGATTTTTGTACCAAAGACACGGAATAAAATTAATTAAATTTTATTTACATACTTGAACTATAACATTTTTCAACTGAACACTTGAGGATAATCTAATGTTCATATTAAACATCTCTGCCTTAATATTTACGTTCTCAAGCGCCTAGCTATTACATATATATAGCCACATAAAATGTTACTACTTTCTTTAATTATGCATATCAATATCAATAGGGGAAGCGAGGTTTTATAACTTATGTATATTGAGGCTACTAAATCGTCAATCTGTTTTAATTTGTTTGTCTAATTTTAATTTGATACGAAATTTAAGAATATTTTTTTTTTGAATTTTATGGTATTAGACTAAATATATGTAGAAAGTACCAAAATTTCTTTTAATCTTATAGTCTTAAATATGTCGTGCTAAAAATTGAAATTAAAGAGTTGTTAAAAAAAAAGATACGTTTTTTTTAAATTGGACAAAAAAAAAAAGTAAGGAATACATATAAAAAATATCTAAATAAAAATATTTTATCATATATTTATGTGGTAATAGAAACAAATCATAATTCATATGCCTGAAACTCTCTTAAATTTAAGTGATTGTCAATTTACTCATCCATTCTATAAATGTTTTCACTTTAAATGCCCCAATTCTAAATTAATAGTGGTTGCTTTCAAAATCATAAGAAAATGTTGAAATTGGAAAAAAAGAAGTAAAAGAAAGATTTGTGCTTAATATTACCTTTTAATTTTTTAATCGAATAATAATATTGATGTAAAATTTTAAACTTTTAGTCGAACACTAATATAAATATAAAATAAATAGTGGGTGGGAAAATAGAAAAATAAAAAAGTTTCAAACTTTGGCTTGGTATCTACCAAGATATATGAAAATCCCTCCCTTTCCATGTAAAAATATATCATGGGTTGGTGGAAAATTCTGAGCCAGCTGAGCTTTGATGTTTTCCATTTTCAGAAATTCTATATATTATCATAAATCATATTTATGTGAACAAAAATACACACATATTTGTGTCATGAACATAGTAAATTAATATTATATTCATTTTTCTATTCTTTGGTTTATATATTTACACCCATTTCGATTCTGGAAACACTCTAGATATACTATTACCTAAATCAGTAAAAGGTTAAAATTAGATGAGATCGACAGTCAATTTTTGAGCCAGCACATTAAAGTTAAATATTAGTTTAAAATTTGTGATTTTAAATATATCATAATAGTTGTATAAATGTAAAAACTTCTCTTTAATAATAAATTTAATTATTTTAAATATAGAAAGTATATTATTATTTTTTAATAAATTAATCAGATAAAGTATATATACTTATTGAATAACTTTTCTTTTGAGCCGATAATCTCTCCTTACCCTAAAAAGGGAGGGTAAGATTTGTGTACATCTTATTTTTTTCATATTTATTTGTAAAATTATACTAAATATATTATCATTGACATATATAGTTTAAATGTACTGCAACAACAACGTATCATATGATAGAATATACAAAAATCTACCAATATAAAGAAGTTGTTTTGAATAAACTCGACATAAGAAAAAAAATATCAAAGCAGATCTATTTTCTTGTCATTCGTGGCTATCGTTTCCTCAATTCTTGCTATTCGCCTGATTTCTATTAATCCAGAATTTTGTATATACTTACCCTAGATATTTGTATACGATTTATGAAAAAATCATAATTAATAACCCTGTTTATATATTGGCAAGCGAAATATATAAACGAAATTCTAAAAAATTCTTAAATGTATAAATACAAAATTGATATATACTTACTATTTGTATATTCGCAAATGAAATATACAAATAAATAAAAATATACAAACCGCAGTCTCCATAGCAAACGAGAATCAGATTGATTTTCTTGATGAGTTGTGCTACTACATGAACATTAACTTCCAAAATTGGCATGGTACATAACCAAGAAAATTAGAGAATCCTAAAAGAAAATCATAGTCCCTCTTGTTTTATGGGAGTACCTCAATCCCAAGAGAATCATTTCTCTAATAATTATTTAATTCCTACTCTAATAATAGACCCCAAAAAGTCATTCAATTTTCAATTTAGTAATATTATAAATTTAATTTAAAAAAAATAAAAGTATGGGACCTACTTAGTGTATATTAAGAGAATATACACTATATATACGTCCAAATCTTGTCTTTTACTGTTGAGTAGTAAGTAGTAGTCTTCTCTTCTCTCCGCTTTTGCTTTACTTTCTGGTTACCCTTTTTTTACTCACTCTCTCTGTTTACTTCAACTCTCAGAAACAGATACAATTTTGTGATGACCCTTTTAAGGAATTGACTAAAACAAGAGGAAATTATGGAGTGGGAAAAACAGCAGCAGCAGCAGCCACCGGTGTCGGCGCCGCAGCAGACGGTGGAGGAATTGAACGGAGCAGTTAGTGGTGGGATGTTTGTGAAAGTGATGACGGATGAGCAAATGGAAGTTTTAAGGAAGCAAATCGCTGTTTATGCTACTATTTGTGAACAACTTGTTGATTTGCATAAATCCATGGCTTCACAACACGATCTTGCTGGTTCGTCTGTTTTTTTTTTCTCCTCTCTAATTATTGCTCTGTTTTTTTTAAAATTTATATTTGGTGTTGATATGTAATTGGACCTTTTTTTTCTGTTAATTTTATGAAAATATAGATCAATTTTTGTGTCTTTTTAGCTACCCATTTTACTGGTTTCTTCATCATCTTGTGTTTGGTGTTGTTCTTTGGTTGATTTTGTCTTTTTTTCCCTCTAGGAATTTTAGTTCAAAAACTTGAGAAAAAATAGAAAAAGTAAATCATTTCATAACTCTTACCTTTTTCTGTTATTTTGTAAATATAAATAAATTCAAATAGTTCTATTCAACTTAAATGTCTCAAAAATTCAAAGTTTTGTGTTTCCTTTTGGTATAGAATTTCATTGTATTGATTCCTTCTGATTTTCTAAGTTTTTGAACTATTTTACTTTTGGTATAGAATCTCATTTGATTCTTTATTTTTATTTCTTACTCTTCCCATCCAAATATAGTCCTCTAGGTTCTCTCCCACATATTCCTTTGAGAATCCTGTGAAACAATAGGCAGCCCGGTGTACCAAGTTTCCGCTATGTATGGGGTCTGGGGAAGGGAAGGACCGCTAGGGTCTATTGTACGCAACCTTACCATGTATTAGCTTGAACCCTTGACCTCCTGGTAACATGACAACAAATTTACTAGTTAGGCAAGGCTTCGGAGTCTTGTGAAAAAATGTAGTGGTGAAACTTGCCAGTAACATGGAAGCTGGAAATCTTTCAATCTATGACTGTATGCTGAAATCTTTAATTTGATTGCAATGATCAATGACAGATGGATCGCTTCAAAGGAAACCAAATATAAACTCCTCCTTTTGAGTGGTTCTTCAAATTTTATGTATATGATAAATTGCCATTTCCATGTTTTTTTCAAGATATGAGTATTTGTTTCAATCAACTTCAGAGTGAATAATTGTATTGTGGTATCTTGTGTTATTTGTATGGTTTGCTTTGGCGATGGGATCCTGCTACTGTTAACCATGATGCAAGAAGCTGGAGGATGATAGATTTCTCAGTTAGGCTTATTAATGGTCTTAATATGTTGTGTTTAACATCCATATATTCGACTTGCTGTGTTTGTAGTGATAGTACTTTCTGAATTTGAATTCATCTAACGTGAGCAAAATCTGTACCTGCTATCTCAGGAGCCAGGCTGGGAAATTTGTACTGCGATCCACTAGTGACATCCGCTGGCCATAAAATCACTGGTAGACAACGCTGGACTCCAACGCCTATGCAACTTCAGATTCTTGAGCGCATATTTGAACAAGGCAATGGAACTCCAACCAAACAGAAGATCAAAGATATAACTTCTGAATTATCTCAACATGGCCAAATTTCTGAAACAAATGTGTATAATTGGTTTCAAAATAGGCGTGCTCGATCAAAAAGGAAGCAACAGGTTGCAGCAACAAACACCACTGAATCAGAGGTGGAGACAGAGGTTGAGTCGCCCAATGAAAAGAAAACAAAGCCAGAGGATCTGCAGTCTTCTCACATGCCTACTTCAATGGCTGAAGATCTTGGCTATGAGAACCCTGACGTGAGCTCTGGCATGCATTCACTAGATCCACGAACCAGTAAACCCGAGCCTATGTTTCCATCAGACGGTAGTTCAAAACCTGCTGCAAGTTATGGCCAAATGTCCTTCTATGGAATGTCTAATCCAAGTATGTTTTTCTAGTTCCTATAAAATCATTTTGTTTTTACCACTGTTCTATCATATGCTCTAGTATTTAGATATAAATGAAGGTGCTCTTCTATCAAAATTCTAAATATAAGCTCCATAGCCAAAATTCAAAAGTGATACAGACACACTAGGTGATGGGAATTTCTGCATATAGGGAATCATAATGAATTATATGTAGTTTCTGCATTCATTCGATGTTTCACGAGGATATCAATAGCATTTGAAGACCTGCATTTTAAACTGCTATGTTTTAAACTTCTTTGTCAGAAAAACTTACTGTACCTTAAACTTCTCATGGAGTTAATGCATCACATTCACAATTGTCACCTACTCTAGCACAAAAGAATTTGTCTTCAACTAAAACTTATTCCAAACTCGAAGCACCTGTAACAACAATGAGAGAACAGGACTAACAAAATCCATCTTTGGCTAACACCTAGATCAAATGGAAGCTTGAGTTGTTATTCAGGATTCATATAGTCGATCCTAGGTAGCTGACCTATAATGGTGGTTAGTTCTGTTCTTAATCTTTTTGATGTGATAAAAATGGATATGCAGGAATGGACCAGCTAATGGGAAAGATGGAAGTGCCAGGGAGCTATCATCCATATCTACATGCAGATGACTACAACATGACCGGCTAACTACCAATTTGGAAACTAAGTTTCATGCGCATTTCAACAATTTAGAATGAGACTAGAAGCCCCAAAACTCTAGCCAGAGTTTTTGATCCTACTGTGCGTTAGCCACTGATTGATGATTATATTACAGAATGATTCTGTGTATGAAAAAAATGTACTTATGGACCACGCTTATAGGAACTATATAGTAAATAGTATTTTCGTTTTGATTTCTCCATTTGCTTTGTAATTTTTACTTTTGGAGTGAAGATTTTGTTAAAGCATAATGCAGGGTCGTGTTCTGAATTTCAAAGAAATGTTTTTTAAGTGGTTCTCACTGTGCAACGCGTTTTATGCAATTTTATTTATTTTTTTAAGCACATTATAGGAGCTTTTTCACTTTTCACAATAAAAAAAAAAAGAAAAAAATTGTTGACTTCTGTCTTCTTGGTCCCCTTTTCCTATATCTTACCGACAAATGATCATACAAGAGAGGAAATTGAACATATACACAATTTATTCTTTTAACAGAAACCAAAGGAAAAATTGGAAGGCAAATAGTCATCTTCTAAGTCTTGTAAGCAAAGTTAGTGAATGTTGTGCTAGTATTTTGGTTTAAAGTAAGAAGTGTATTAGTGAAAAATACAGCAGCAAATATCTGATGAATTAGTCAAAGTATACCAAACTAGCCTAACACCATCTTTTTTTTTATAAAGAAAAAGGAACACTCACGAGGAGTTTCAGCCTTTAATGACATAATCATGCCATAAGAATTCCCAAGGATTTGACTTTTGATTAATAATAATGAAAGTAAGAAAATCTTTTAGATCAATTTTTTAGTTTCCTGTAATTATTCTTCCTCTGCTTGTTGGCATTTGAAAATAGGAAAAGATTTCAAGTGATGAGTTGTAATCCATACCACATGCTTTGCATAGAGCAATTCACATTTTCCATCTTACTGTGTCTAATTTGATTCTAGGAATTGCATTCCCTAGTCAAGACTTTAGCCCCCTCTGGAGACAACTTCATACTATTTTGGGATACAAAATGTCATAGGTTCAAATACAAAATTTCATCAAATGTGTACACTACATTTAAAGTTAAAGAGTATAATGCATGAATCTCTAATCATATCATAGAGAATTGATTTTACATTCTCCATCCTTGTCATTTTCTATCAGGTGTCGCTAGACACTTTAGATCGAAGCATGGATAATGAATAATCACGAAGCGATTAATACGTGTTAAGCATGTTGCTAACGACAATTTATTTTCAAGTAATAAAGGGATCAGTTTCATACAACTCTTCTGCAGCTTGAATTGTGGGAGCATAGCTGGGTTGGGCAGTGGCTCCACAGTGACAGTGACTGGGGTAAAGAGGTACTAGAACAAAAATGTAAATGGAAGTTCCATATCTTCAGGAGATTTATAGTACCATTGTTCCAATATCACTTCATATTGTCTAGCAAAATGAGAAGGTTAGAATGGGATATACAAATTTAACTATGACAACAATTGAATGATGTTACAATCAAATAACCTATTTCACTATCGTAACATTTCTTTACAGTCTATTCAGAGTGAGTTACTATGGCTATACATGGAAAGGTATACTAACGAGAGATTTTTGACACTAGGATACGGCTGATCTTAGTCGCTTTGCTGCACGCTCTACGTTGATTGCATGCCGATGTAACCCATGCCATGCCTCGGAGGAACCCTTACTCCACGAACCTAACTTAGCAATCTGCTCATGCAGAGCACCCAAGTTGACAAGAGGTACAGTAGTCGGCCGCCCATGAGCACACTACCAAATGAAAAGATATTACAGTCATTAATAATATGGAATTCCTCCTGTAAACATACCACCAAATGCAGTTCTAATACAGATATTTCCTGAAATGCAATTTTCCACTCACTTGAAAACACAATGAAGTCTGCTTCAACTCCTCAACAATGAGAGAACACTCCGAAGGCAACAATGCATCTCCAAACATAATTGCACCTACAAAAATAAGTAAATAAATATATAGAATGGCAACATCAGGAATCAATTCATCAATTTTGCTTCACCCCCAGAATTAGTTGGCCTGCTATGTCGATCCTCATTCCTCTGTATCTGTTCCACTATATCCATATCAGAGTAATTGTTCCAACACAAATGAAAACAAAGATATCAGAAGTAAAGAGAAATATCTCAAATCGAAGTGATTCTAATTCCCTGTTCTTTCTCTTTTTCTTATGTGGGGGTGGGTGGAGGTGGGAGAGCCATCAAGGTAGCTCCAAAGTCATAAATTAAATATTAACTTACTCCTGCAAGCCTTGTTATTCAGGACCCGATTCACTGATGGGGGTACTATTGATGATCCATCTGTGTCAGCAAGCTGTAAGTTGCAAGCGAATACATTATTTAGAGAACATGACACAGCATTTAAGCAAGAACAGAAGCAAGATTCCACATGAGAACGATTAGAGTTAATTAAATGAAGGAGTGAAATATGAGAGCTAGCTAGTGTCAATGGACTAACCTGTTGAAGAAATTCTAACAGATCCACATCTGTTAGATTAACGCCCAGAATACAAGGAACCTGTAGTATCAAGAAAACAACCATTTTCTTATGAAACACGTGCAAACGTATCTTGTTAGCTAGTGCAGTATTCCCTTAAACACATGTAAACCTCTAGCATTGTCTTGTTACTGATGGTATTAGAACAAAAAAGATATTCCCTTTTAGAAGTTACAATTCATATTTCACTAGCTATAATCAACCCAATTAAAACATAAAATGAACCTTAAGAGACAATGCGCACAAATGACACGTGAAAGCCTAAACCCAAAAATCCTTCTTGCTGTAAACAAGATGGAACATAGGACTGATATAAACTGTTGTATTCATACCTCAGAATGGAATGACTAGACTGAGAAGAAGTGCTCGTCATGCTTTGTTTTCCACAATTAGACAGGCATATATACTTCAGAGGGAGGAATAGGAATGCTAAAGTTAATAAGCTATAAAGTGAAGTAAAAGGTTCGAGAGTGTACGTGTGCAGTCTCTCACAGCCCTTGTGTATTTACACTATACAACTTAGCTTTATTCCCAATAATTCCTAATCCCAATTCTTATTTCCTAATAGTTGATGTCACTTCCTAATCCTATATTAACAACAAGAATCAATACTATATTATCTTTTCCCTTCCAAGACTGATTTGCAAATGGTCTACATTTACTTAAACTTTTTGAATGTATAATATGACAGAGACAAGTACTAGAGAATGTTACCGCAAGAAGTGTGACAGATTTTGGCTGCTTGTGAATCAGATTCAAGTTCCTGCTTTAACCAAAACATATAACTTCATGCTAGAGTTAGGTTCAACCTTAATGAATGTTGCAAATTTGAATTTCTGGTAAATGGTAATTTTATCAAGTTCCATAGACTGGTTGTAAGAAAATCTAAACAAAGATCCGTAACTTACCTGGTAAATGATTTTGAAGCTTGAGAATGAATGTTGCAGATCCAACCCCAGTTTTGAATTTGGTCAGCATAGTTGTGTAATAATTGATAACCAATTTCAGGCATGACCTGCAAAAGCATGGTCAAAGACTCAAAATCAATGTTACTGATTATAAAGAGTTTCAAGAGTTCCCCACAATCCGAGGGGCACAAGGCAAAGATAAACTCTAATTCACATAAGATGACCATAAACATACCAATTCTTGCTCGGAATCAAGATAGGTTGTTGACCTCTTTTGTCCAGATAGAACCTGATAATTCACTAATTACCAACTCCAAATTGAAATGACACATCAATGAGTTTTTAGACAATCATTACCTTCTCACGCAGTTCTTCCAAACGAATTCGCTCGTCTGCAGCATGCTGTAGAACATGACAATGTGTAATGCTCAATGAAGATAAATGCTAGAATCAAACAAAAGATCATAATATCTTGACCATGTAAAAAGGAACGGACATTTATTTTGACATGGGCCACAGCTTCTACATAAGAATATACTCAACCTGACGGTCAGAAAGTGATGAAACAAAAGATAAAGCACCCTATATCACTCTCCTTTTCTTCAGTACTATCACAAAATTGCAATACAAAAGAGTACGACATTACATGGTTAAAGTATTAGTCATGCAGGGAATGTTTATGTGGTAATAATAATGTAAAAACTGTTATGCGGTAAATAATAATGTCGCGATTCTTATGCAGTGAATAATAAACGAGTGATGCTATACAGGGACTATCTACTTTATAGAGGGATATTTTCCCTGTAAATACTCATATCCGTGCATTGTTGACATATGTTCTCTTAATAATGCATGGTTAAATACCGCCAACCAAACGCTGCATTAGTTATGTCGAGCTCACTTTTTTATCATGCGGATAACTGAGTGATACATGGTTATGTAGATATTACTTTTACTTAAATGGCCAACAACTATTAAACTATTTATGCAGAAATTTATGCTGAGATTAATATCTGCTAATGAGTCCAACCAAACGATCCCTAAAAGAAATGATCTTTTAAAGTAAATGCATTATAAGGGAATTCATGAGAAATCAAGAAAGACCATAATGGACCTGATCAATTATAGCAAGTGTTGTGCCACCCACAATCGGAATAAACTTCTTATCAACCTGTTGGAGAACTTTGGCACCCCCCAGGCAGTTTTTATCAATGGTATCAGGAACCAATGAATCACCAACAAAATGCAATATGCCAGAAGTGACATTGAGTATAGTATCCTGATTCTTAAAACTCTCTGTTCCAGTACCACTCTGCATCTCATATTGGAAAAGGAAATCCATCATCTTAACAAAACAGAGAAGAAGTCACAAAAACATTTGAGATATAGCTTAAGTACTCAACTGTAATCTCTGGACAGAAGCCCCTCCATTTTGTCCCAGAATCTAAGATACTTTGAGTTTCTTTTGTTGGTGCAAATTCTGAAGATTCGAATAAAAATGTCAGGCATGACAATTCTATCACAAGATCAGCACATAAGCAATATGGAATTTGAAAGAGACTATGTGGCCTAGGACACTGAGAAAGAGATGTAATCTCTAATGCTTTCATGATTAATAAGAATGCAGTCTAAGGTAATCTTGAAAAGTAGGTGAAAGAAATGAAGCTAATTAACTGAAACATGCACTACAAAAATTAAGCTCTTATTCAATACAGGAACTGTTAAGAGTGGGGGGTTAGAGTCCTGCATTGGTTGGAGAATGGATTGGTGGTCTATATGGACTTGGGAAATCCCCCCTCATGAGCTGACTTTTGAGGTTGTGATAGGCCCAAGGGCCATACCTTTACAGGAATAAATGGCAGGAACGGTTTACCTTCTTTTGACTCCCCATAGCGTGTACTTATGCACTCCCCTTGAGTTTGTAATCTGCTGTTCCAGATGTTAACAAGTTTCATTTTAACACTTAGCCTGAAGAGAGAAACATAAGGTTGTGTGAGTTTCTAACATATTTGATTGAGATAATATCAGAAAGAGGCCTAAACCTCACTTAAAAAATTGATATCATACCTTTCATCAGAGTAAACACCATCACCACAACTTGGGGTGGAAGATTGATCACATAGATGGGATGACTGCTGTGGAAGCTCCGAGCAGATAGCTTCTGTAGAATCCCCCAGTCTTCTTACAGCTCTAGTTTCTGCATGATGGACAAGAACATTAATTAGTTGCACAAATTTTCTGTCATCATTGATTATTAAAACAAACACTCAAGGACAAATTACCTGGCATGAGTGGCACATCATGAACAGTCTTAATATTGTTATTTCCTGCTGCCGTTCTTGAAGATTCACTCGTGGCAAAGAACTTCTTCTTGCCTTGGTAAAATGGAGGAGCTGAATGGCTTCTTCTACTCTTCTTCTTCCTTATAAGCTCATCTGTTTTACCTCGATTCCCAGCATCATTCCATTTATGCGAGTTCCCATCCACCCAAGAGGAGATCATAGCTCGTGGTGTCAAACAATTAATAAGATCTTCTTCACCATGA
The DNA here is from genome assembly GCF_000226075.1 of Solanum tuberosum. Taxonomy (NCBI): domain Eukaryota; kingdom Viridiplantae; phylum Streptophyta; class Magnoliopsida; order Solanales; family Solanaceae; genus Solanum; species Solanum tuberosum. The sequence goes on from NW_006238946.1 coordinate 2,241,784, forward strand.
GAATGTATATGTGACAAATCATCTCCGTCATAATAGAATTCAGAAGGACCTGAACTATAAATGTCCCACGGATCAAGTCCCCCTATACAGCCCAAATCCTCTTTAGGACAAGCATAAAAATCGAGATCAAACTTTGCAGGATTTGGAAACAAGCAGTCCTCTTTTCCCAAATTATTTATGGCCGGAACCAAGAGATTACGTTCCATGTTTTCAAAATTATACGTGACACCAATTTCATGTTTAACAGAAGTTTCAATCCCATTTTCAGCGATGTAAGGATTAACATCTAGAAACCTGCTCCCGAGCAAAGGATCTGATGGCAGAGGAGACAGTTCTGGACTAAAAGATGGTAGGCCAGAACGATAGTTTTCAGTCTGTTTAAAGAAGTGCATAAGATGATCATCTTCATCTAGAATGTCCTTGGTTAAAGAAAAATTTTCTGAATCACCTGAAATTTTTTTTGGCCGCTGCAATGCATTGCTCTGAGTTTTGCACCTGGAGAACTTCTCAAAATATATTTCCTTGCCTCTAGGAGACCTTTGATGTAAGACCCGGTTAACATCATCAACAACTTCAAATTCAACACTATAATCATCTTCAAGGCGATTTTGTTTAGTTCTGCAGTCACTTTTTTCAAACTTAATATCTTCATCACTATCAAAAGATGTTCCATCATGTATCAGGCTTCTGTGCAAAGAACAGTTTCGCATAAATGGTTTCCTTCTCTCATGCGTCATATTTGAATTGTCAATAAGTTCAAGAGACTCCCTAAATGAGGCATCCTCTGTTGATTTGCCAGCTACAATTGTTTGAGACCCATTCTCCCATCCTGAACCTAACAGGCAGTCTGATTTATAACTGGAGGTAGCTGAAGTATTGAATTTGTTATCCAGGAAATACTCCTCTGTAGGTAAAACATTAGATGAAAGGGGTTGCACAGAGCATCTGGATTTCCAGTTTACACCAACTGTGCAATGAGCAAGAGATCCATCAATTGACCGACTTGAACTTTCAATCTGAGAGAGAAATCCGGACCCAGGATCAGGTTTCTCAGAAGCACTTTCCCACAGAGTATTCTGTGGAGATTGAATATCTCTCCTGACAGTGCACTCTCCGGTCAGTTTCTTTGGCAGCGGGGAAAGAAGGTCAAGTGTACCTTTGCAACTCTGAGCCCTGCACCTCTTTTTCCTGATCTCAATATTCATAGGTATATCTGGAAAGAGGAGCAGGGAATGGGATAGCAATAGATGAGGATACTTCTACAGCTATATTCTTATCTAGGTTTCCCAAAAGTAGTTTAAGAGAAAAGAAACAGATAAAACTAATACGATGGCATAATGCTGAAATGCTTTGCACCATCTGACGCACAAATAACTCTCTCTTCCACTAAAACCAACCTTCCACAATTCCCCTCTCCCTTCTCCACTTTTCTTTTAGGGGGAGCAGGTGAGGGGCTACAGCCTATGGGAAAGGGACTGTGAAGTGGACAAAGCCACATGTACAAATAATATCAGATACAATGAATACTAAGTGATGTTGCATAAAAATCTCACCAGCAGAGTTACTTTCAGTCCAGAGATTCGCAACAGTATCCCCAATAAAGAGAAGGACAGGGCCCCAATCCTACAAGTAACATTAAGAACCAATTAGTTACCATAAGAGATTCTTGTAAAACACATCAAAATAGCTTAATGAGATAAACACAATCAGTATCAATGGTGCCAACAAAGGGAGATTAACACAATCAGTATGCAGATTAACACAATCAGTATCATGGTGCCATCAGTGAGATTAATACAATCAGTTAAATGCTGCACATCGTTTCAGGCAATTTGATTGCACATCTAACATGGAACAAAAATGAACAAGTGACATGCTCTAATAGACAAACAAGAACCACACCTCGCCTCTCCCCCCTGTCCCCTTTTTCTTTTCTTTTTGTGGTGATAAGTCAAATCACTCCTGTTAACCTACATATGGTACACAGAAGGATATCATACTCCTCCGTTGACTCAAGACAATCTCAGTAGGAAAGACTTCCAATTAGTAAACAGGTGCTATCTATGTTTGGAAAAGAGGGGAACTGTAAACCATTTGTTATTGCACTGCACAGTAGCCACAGATCTTTGGAGCATGTTCTTCTGTATTTTAGGTTTAAAATGAATCATGCCACGGACCATAAAAGAGGCACATCTGAAGGAGCTTGTGCAGAGTTGATAAAGCCATTAAAAGGATTTGGAGGACGATCCCTGCTGCTATCTTCTGATCCATATGGAATGAGAGGAATAGGAGGTGTTTTGATGGAATCTCAAAACACCTCCTGTTTTGTATGGCTATTAGCAAGCGGACACTTGATAATCTAATGAAGAGGGGAATTCCAATGTGTTCAAAATGTTTTTTGTGTAAGGAGACTGCTGAGACAGTCAACCACTTAATTCTACATTGCAAGTTCACAGGCAGGTTATGGAGTATTATCTTTAACCTTAAAAGCCTAACATGTGTCATGCCAGGCAAGGTTTCTGAAGTTCTGAGAAGCTGGGATGAAGTAGGAGTAATAGCTAATAATAGGTGTAGGTGGAAACTCATCCCAGCATGCATCAAGCAAAAATAAGAAAGTCTGTCAATTCCTCAGTGCCTATTCTAGCTTTCCCTTAATCCTCTCATTCTAATTAATGATTTATTTATTAGAACGTTAGAGTAATTTAAAGTGTTCAAATGGAGCAGGTTCCTCCTAAGATATGGATTGTATCTCATACAAGTTAGACCGTACTGACAGGCAACCTAAGCCAATACTGGCAACTAGCATTACTCCTCTCCGACAATCCCCCCTCCAAAGACAGGCACCGTTTACAATCGGTTCCCTTCCCTATTCAGTATCACATCTCTTTTCGGAGAGAAGTGAGAACATGCCTCTTTTTGGCAACTGCTCAAGAAGACCTCCTTCTAATGATAGCTCCAGCGGTATCATGACTCTCTTCAACAACCATTCTAATAGAGTCACGCCCCTTTCATATAACTTTCTGGCAGAGTCATGACTCCTTTCATGATGATCGTCTGGTCGTGTCAAGACTCTTTTCAGATGATTGTCTGGTCGTGTCAAGCCTCTTTATGAGGAATTATCAGTCTTACCTAACACATTGTAATATGAAATACCATACCCCAATCAGTAAAACAAATATGTATGACATGTCCTTGTTAACATCGGCCTGCTTGGTTTTGCAGCCACAAGAAGCCAGATAACTTTGTTCTCCATTAGCTACTGTGATGCAAGGACCTTGCCGGGTCAGGGTGTCCTTTTTAATACTTTGAATCTCTATAGGATTAGTGATAAATAGTGATGATTAGCCAGTTTAACCTATTAAGTTTACCCATATTGAAGTTCCAAAAAATGATTAGGCATTTTGAAATATATATATATATTTTTTAAAAACAACCTAAACCAATTCTCACAAAACAAACACCAACACAAACTCAATTCTTATAAAATAAATCCAAAGCCTCACATTTGTTTCCCAACCCCAAAACAAACTAAACCATAAATCACAACAAAAAATTTCACCTTAAATTCCACAGAGGTCTTTGAAGGCTCCAAAGTAAAATCATAAAAAGATCTTGGACAGTTTAGGTTCAGCATAAACAGAGGATATATCTGAGATCTACTTCGCTTCTCAATGTCAGACGCACTGCCAAAACTCATAGCTGCGTTATTAAGTAATTTATGTATTGGTCCTTTGGAAACAAATCTTGAATTGATATCTGCATTACGGAGGTCAAGGAAAACAAAAACACCGTAAAAACAGGCAACTGATATAGAAAATGTTAACCAAAGATTAGTTTTCCGTTTTTCTTTGGTCAGGAAAATATACTGAAATAAGTGGATACAGAAATATTGAAGGACCTGCAAATTGAACAGTGGTTGTTAGGGAAACAGAGTGTAGAAAAGATAACATATCACATCTCTTATTCATCAATTTGGGCCTGTATACCTTCACTGTGTAAACATCAGGACCTGAAATGTATCCTGAGAGCTTGAATGAACCATCACTTGCATTCAATTTGTTAAGGGAACTCAGATGAATTCCAAACTCACTGGACAATAGCGGCAGTGGAGAAGGAGAAGCACGTGTGCAAAGCAGGTCATCCTCACTGCATGCAAATGAACAAAATCTAAGAAACCAGACAGAAAATATCCTTAAGTTAGCTGATATAACAAAGACAGACCTTTCAATATCAACAATTTTGAAGGAGACATTGGGATGCACAAGGGCGATTCTTAGCAGAGACTCTTTCAGAGCATGCAACACCTTCTTTGGGCTTCCGGATTATATATGCAAACCAAAAAATCAATCAGGTCAGTGTACAGCTTTAAAAGTAAAGTATGTAATCATTATTTTTCATTTGTTTGAATTGTGAGAAAACTAGAAGTACTTGGAGTGCATTTGCTTCCTTCGAACTGGTTGGTTGTAAAATACATCCCGAACAATGACTGCAAGGAGAGAAATCCCAACAAATTTCCTTATTGGCATACAACAGTCAACTTTTGTATCAGGTATGCTTATACAAAATTACCTGTTGTACCAACATCTTGTCTACATTCATCAATTCCAAGGTACAAACACTTGCCGTCCTGTAAACATTGGCAAGAACAAAGACCAAATTAGTAGTTTTATACCTATACTATAGGATACTACCAACTAAATCTTAAAAGAATCTTACCTTTAAAACCTTACGATATCCATTTGGCCTCCCATGAGTTTTAGTAACAATTTCCAATAAAGAAACGTCAGAAATAGAGCTCAGAGCCTCTCCTTTAAAGCCAAAGCTTGCTGGGAAAGCATGCATATCATCTGAATGGCTGTATTTTGACGTCGCTGGTGTACATATATGGTGAATGCTCTAGAGTTACAACTACTAGACAGCAACTCGAATAAATACAAACAGAACCATCCTACATTTCTAATTCAGACTCAAATACAGTTGGCTCTAATTTTAACAAATGCAACCTAAAACTATCCTGCATTCAGCTACCAGAAAAGGGGGTTTAGGTGAGGGGCAATGTTAATTGAATCACTAGGTCATTGTTTGAGTTACCTGGGCAGATTTGATGGCCGTTGAAATGGCCAGAAAAAAATGAAGCATGACAGAAGATGAAAGAAACAGGCACACATACTGTCTCCATAAGCTAGGCTTAAAGTACCTAAGCACCAATATGTATGTTCTGGTTCAATTTCAGCAAGAATAAATAATCAAAACATCTGTACATACAGTAGTGATCAACAAAAATATATTTCATGTCTCTCTCTCTCCCCCCATCCCTCAAGCTACCCATTTTCTTTTGGGGAGACAGTACAGGTAAAGAAAGTATTTTATTGCAAATGAAGAACCAGAAAAGTAATGTACATGAACAACTTACAATACAAGCAAAACCAAAATGTAAGCATCAATATTTGGTGTTGTGTACAGCCATACAAGTTTTCCCATTTACAAGTAAAACCACATAGCAATAAATAAAAGAACATCGGTAAAAAGATACTAATGAACAGAAACCGTCAAACAGCCTATCAACTGAGCAATGCTGCAAGGCATGCAATCCTATAGACTACAACAATCATTCCAAGTTATGAACATCATAGTTGTGAGGCAAAAGAAATTATGTACAGGAGCATCACTGCAATAGAAAAGATGATGTCAGTCCAACATTTTGCAAAAAGATTACCATATTTTTCTCCCATCAGCACCAGTCCATCTCGTGAAACACCAGATCCTTCAAGAGGAAGTACAACTTCAGATGATGAAATAAATAATAAATTGAGCAGAAGTTTCTTCACATCAAAATGCATTAGATCAATGTCAAAGAAACTTTAACTTACCATTGTCATCCACCTTAACGTAGCAGGTTCCAATGCCTATAGCAACAGATACCTGGTGGAAACTGGGTAAGGTTCAACTTAGGAGTACACTACTTATTAGAATAACAAACATAAAAAGAACAGCTCTATAAGGAAGCAAATCTCATGGTAAAAAGAAATAGAGCTGTTATATATTGGAAAAAAAATTATGATACCAGAATGGAACATCATACTAAGAGGACAAAATGTACATCAATTTTCATATAAAGCAAATGCCCTCAATATCAGAAGTAGCAAACGAAGGAACATAAGAATTCATTGAAGAGTTTGAGCAAATAGTCTAAGCAATTAAATTGCATAATAGCACAACTTTCTATATTCTCAGCAGCTCACCTCTATTGATCCGCAAAACATTAACAAAATCAGAGAACATATAATTCCCCATTCTCTTACATGGCACAATTTCAACTTTTAAGAAACAATCAAAATCAGAAAGTCTAGACCATGTAAATGAACTGGCCACTGAGAGAGTTCACGGAAGTCTGTCCAATGGAGTATCTTTCATTCAAAATTTCTTGTAATTAAACTACTAAAAAAATAATTCAAGTTGTTTGAGTGGGGTCTTCAAGAATAACTCCACTACTTTCCATTCAATACCTAATAAAATCATAAGGGTAAATAAGTATACCTTGGCAGCACCAGCATCGAGGCTGTTGAAAACCAACTCCTCAACAACCCTTGTGAAATCATACAAGATAACGCCCGACCGAATTGAGCTCCAAATATTCTCGGGCATTCGCTTAATGCTACCCATCTCCCTAAAAAAGTAAAAACAAATTCTTGAACATCCTTAACATACAAGAATGAGAACACAATTCTTATTAAAAAGAAATAGATATCTTGAATTTCCTTGATATTTACAATACCAATATATTGTTGAAAACAACAATTTCTTTGATTTCCTTGAATTTTTCTTAAAGGGAATACATGCAAGAATTCAAAGAAAATCTGACAAGCGAGTTCTCAAATTTTCCTTCTTTTTTTTTTTAGTAGGGAGAGCAGTAGTATTACTAGAGCAGATAGAACGACCGGAAAATTGAATCAGGGTTTAAGGTTTTGATCAGAAATCGTCAATACAAGAGAAACCCTGACCGAACTAAACTCCAAATAGCCTCTGGCATTCGCTTAATGCTTCCCGTCTCACTACTCAAATTCTTGAACATTGGCTGCAAGAATATTAACACATGCATTCAAGAATACCACTTTTACTTCAAAAATACAACAATTTCGTTTGATTTACTTAAAATATGAATCTAAGAATACCAATTTAACTTTAAAGAGACAACAATTTCCTTAAAATGTGCATTTTAAAAAGCCATTAAGTTCTTGTTTTTTTCTTAAATCAAAGAATGCCGAGATAATCAAGTTTTTGAATTTTCTTTCGAAGAATACCAAATAATGGGAAGAGCAAGTTACTTGGGCAGATTGATGGTGACGAAAATTGATTTTAGGGTTTAGGGGTTTTGGTCGGACATCGTCGCCGGGGAAGTTAATAGCAGCAATCCGGTGGAGTAGCGTACGAAGGTGGTGAGCGGTGAGCGGTGAGCGGTGAGCGGTGACTTCTTTTGCTTCTCTAATTTGACATCTAAATGAAGCAGCGACTATTTTATAGGCTCTGAAGGATGGTGGCTTCTAACTTACGCAGTGTCTACGTCTAACTTACGCAGTGTCTTTTTTTTTTTTTATAGTTTTTGAATGGGGTACTTCTAACTTACTCGGTGTCTCTTTTATGGTAGTATTTTATCGGTGAAAAATAAAAAAACGACTACACGCGGAAAACAACTACTACTTAATATAAAATATATATTATTTTTTTACAAATTTTAAGAATCACATTTAATATAAAATTACAATTTATACCTATTTAATTTCTAATACATTAATCCTGAAAAAGTAAAACAACTACTTAATATAAATATATTATTTTTTTATAATACAATTTTTATTCTAGTACTTACTCGTTACTTATTTATTTTTTATTTTTAAAATAAGAGGAATCTAATCTATTGATAATGTGAAATTATTATCATCGTATATAACTTCAAGTGTAAATTTCATATATGACATATATTATAGTACTATTTTCAAGCTATAATAGTAGATTTAGACTTTCAAGCTATAGCATTAAAAATTTCAGGTTATAACAAGTTTAAAAAAAAGAAATATTTTTGTTAATTGGAAAACACTTAAAAATAAATAAAAATATAAACGAAAATTTAAAAAAAAAACGGAATTAGAAATAATAAGTAAAAACTAAAATTGTGGGTTGTAATTTAATTTGAATTTATTGTAGATAATTAATGATTAGCATGAAATAAGGGATCCAAACTAATTAAGAATATTCAGTTCCCTTAATTCACTCTAATTTGTTAAAATTAATTCAAAAATCTGATTTTAAAAATCAATTTCCATTTATTTAATAAATGATTAATCTATTTATGGTTTTTTATTATTAATTAATAATATGTAATTAATAAGGAAAAAATGGGAAAAAAAAACGGAAATAGGAGTGTCAATTAAATTTGAATTAATTTAAGATAATTATTAATTAGCATGAATTAAGGAATCTCAAACTAATTAAGAATATTCAGTTTCCTTAATTCACTCTAATTTGTTAAAATTAATTCAAAAATATGATTTTATCCATTTTTCTTCCAC
>NW_006238946.1:2252481-2257727 GCF_000226075.1 Solanum tuberosum
ATGGCGTGTAGAATTGGATGAGCGTGGGGGGAGGGGGTGGGATTGACGTATGGGCAGTTTGGAAGGGGTGGGATTGACGTATGGGAGGTGGTAACGGTAAAGAAGGAAACGTATTGTAGGTGAATCCCTATATCTATGTAACTGATAATTTCAGATTTAAAAAAGGAACATAAATCAATTTAATTACATATTATTAATTAATAATAAAAAACCATAAATAGATTAATCATTTATTAAATAAATGAAAATTGACTTTTAAATAAAATTAACTTTAAATGATATATCATAACTCGTAAATAAACTGTTATAAGTAAGAATTTTTTAAAAGTATGTTTAAAACCCGTAAAATTGACTCTTAAATGTGTATATGGCGTGATTTTTCCTAACTTCAATTATCTAACTTTTAAAATTTTAATAAATTGATTTAGAATATGAAATTTATGATTTGGAATTTTGATTTTAAGTTATGAGATTATAAATTAATATTTATAAAATTAAATATAAAACTTAACTTAAAATAACTATATTTGACATTTGCAGTCGCATAGTACATCTATCTATAATGACCATAATTTCATTTTAAACTTTTCAAATATTCAATATTACTTTATTTTACTTAAATATTTATAATTTTACAATTTCTGCGTATTGTCTTTTTTTTTTTTAAACTAGCATTCAATCATGGTAGAATATGACCAATTTTAGTAGCCACATCTAAAAAAATTTCATTATTTTTTGAACTCCATGGTATTATGATACCAGACAAAGCTTCAACACCATTAACTTTGGGAAATCAGAACTAGAGTATCACACCATAGCAGTCGACTAACTTCACTCTTTCAAACACGGACCAATCAGCATAAGCTAAATGAACAAAATTATTCAACTGGTGAAACTTTTCACTCTAAAATCAAATTGCTCCAAGAATATATCTCATGTTTAAAAAAAAAAAAAGGGAGTACATTTGCAATCCACTTGGTTGACACTGCAAAACATCATCCGCTACGATAACTGACAGCAAGTGGAGTCTTCGCCACAAGTAACAGCCTGGTAGAGAGGGAGTTCAAGTACTTACAAAGTATGTGATGCTATCAGCACACTGCTAATGAAATCAAATTCTCTAAGAAGACCAAAGAAAACAGAGAGTTTTGGAAGAAAAAAAAGTGATGCTACTCTTTTCCATTCTGTGGGGTGGCAACAACAGCAAACACTTTTTTTTCTAATTACCTGCACTGCAGGGATAATTTCTATCCACCATTATTCATCCTTTGACCATTACTAAAACAAGGGGATCAAATGCAACGAAAGGTTTCGCTGTAAAATGCTACAAGCTTAACTTCATAGAATTTCAGAAAATTGTCTAGTTTTTTCTTATATATTGTCCCTATAATATTAAATTGAACATCTTATTCTTGGAAGAAGAACCAACTCCACTTATTCTTGCAAAAGAAGAACTAACTTCTGGTCATTTGTTTTTTATGATTAACAAGATATATGGACTAAAAGTTCAACAAGACTTGTGTTGCAACAACTGACACAAAGATCCAGAAGAGGCCTAGGACTAGTAGGAAGAAGAAGAATGAAAATTTCAGTTCCACTCTTTTAGAAGAACTTGCATCTGAAGCAGTTTCTTCTTCTCAAGTAGAGTCAGGAGTTTCTTCATCTCAAGTAGAACCAAGAGTTTCTCAAGAAAATCTACTAATTTTTTGACACTAGTAACATTTGTATTTCAGTCAGTACTACCTGAAAAACCATATTTACAAAAAAGAAGAAAAAGATTATAGTATTTCCAATGCTAAACCAGGATCGAGATAGACCATAGAACATCTATGATTGACTCAATCTTATTGGAGTAGACACTTGTACACCAAAAGCAGAACAACAAAATACATTTAAGCTTGACTTCTTGTAGGTTGTTGTCCCTATTTTCAAAACATCTATCATTTCTCTCTCTCCATATAGTCCACCATATACAAGCAGGGATCATCCTCCATCTTTCACTGTTTGTAGCCCCAACTCCAGCCTCCTCCCAACTGAAAAGAGTCTCAACAATCTTACTAGGCATACTCTAGGAAATGCCTCTGAGATTAAGGAAAATCTGCCACAGTTGGTCAGTGAAATTGCAGTGTAGAAAGAGGTGTTTTACTGTCTCTGTATCCTTACCACATAAGGAGCATCTGTTGCATAGAGATATACCTCTCTTGGTCACGTTGTCCAATGTTAGAATTGCTTCATTGGCTGCTTGGCTAGGAGCAAGGTGAAGCATGCCACTTTTTGTGGCAATTTATTTTTTTTGATAACCGAGAAATTCGTCTGTGACCCGCCATTTGGACCAATCACAGCCTTCTAAACTCGGTGGATAATGGGCCCGCCCCTCTACCCTTCTCCACTTAAATACCAAGTTTCGCTTTGCATGGTGTGGGGCTTGAACCTGCGACCTAAGCCACAAATCCTCCACCTTTTGCCACTTGAGCTAGGCCTTGAGGGCTACTTTTTATGGCACTTTGACTCTCCAGATTTGCTTCCAAGGCCATTTGAAATCTGGATTCTCCCTAAGACTTGTTTGTTTATATCCTTTCTTCACCATGTATCTTCCTTTGTTGTGCCCATGCCACCATAAATAGTCTTCACATGTTTGGATTCCTTGGAAACTCTCCAGTAGCTTGAAAAGTTCAATCATTCTGGGAATTTCCCAGTCATTCAAGTTTCTTCTAAAGATCATATTCCATCCTTGTGGTGACCACATTTCAGCAACAGTTTTCTCTTGGTGTTAAGCCAAAACAAAGATGTCAGAAAAGAGATCTTGAAGGCAAGAAGATCTACTAATTCTCCATGAAGTTGTTGTAGATGAAGGACAAAAAAAAATGAGGAGGATAAATGGATAATGATAGAAAAGATAAAAATGAAGTTGATGATGATGAAGAAAGAGAAGAAGAAAAAAATGACGTTGATGATGATGAAGAAAGAAGAGAAGAAGAAAAAAAAGAAGTTGAGGAGGAAGAAGAGAAAAAAAAGAAGTTGAGGAAGAAGAAGGAAAAAAAAGAAGTTGAGGAAGATAAAGGAAAAAATAAAGAAGTTGAGGAAGAAGAAAAAAAAAATGAAGTTGAAGATGATAGGATCAAAACTGTCAATGCACACACTTTCCCTATGCATTTCCAGCCTAATGCTACTGGTGATAGCATTATAAGGTCAGCCATGGGAAAATCTTTCGACTCCTTTAGGACCATACTACGGGAGAATGGTTTGGAAGATTTTATTAGGAATAGTTCTTTTGGTCAATATCTTGATTTGCCAATGAAAAATAATGCACGTTTTCAAATGACCATTGTCTATGAACTTCTGAAAAGAAGGTTCATTTTTTAGAATCATGAAAAGAAGGATGAGGTGTCGATTAATTATTGTGGCATGCCACTCTTCTTTGGTATAAGAGAGTTTGCCATAGTTACAGGGTTAAAATGCAATTCTCCTTCTGAGCCAATCCCTGAATTCACAGTCAAAAAACAACCACGGAGACGAAAGAAATGAGAAGCACAAACAAGTAAGGAACAGTCAACTGAAGCAGGACTTGGTGTCCCAAGCTTCAAAAATCCCAAATTGATATATTTGTTGAATGACAATGATACATCAAAGAAGCACAAAGAGTCATTGTGCTTACTTTGGTTTGTACATAATGTACTATGGACAAAGATGTCAACAACAACATACCCCTTAAATGGGTGAAGTTATCTGAGGATATTGAGGCTTTCAACAAGTATCCTTGGGATCATGACAGCTACCACTTAACTGTCAAATACTTCTTTTTTTTCATGACAAGGGAAACCCGCAGCCGCTACCCTTTGGGTGCGCACAGGGTAAAACCCCCGCTCCTATGCAATAGCTCGCAAATCACATATGAGAGGTAACCCGCACTAGGCAAGCCTGGTGCGACGAGCTCAACCCAGAAGGCAAACCCCTTACTTTCGCTGGCAAGGGGTTTCAAACTTGAGACCTCCAACATGGAAGTCCCAAGCCCAAACCATTGGGCCACCCCGAAGGGTACTTAACTGTCAAATACTTGTGGGCTCCTTTATCTCAAAAGACCAAATGTATCTCTCTTTCTCTTTTTTAAGGGCTGTTGGTTTGTTTAGAAAATGGAAGAATCATAGGCAAAGCATAGAGAAGGGCAACCAACCTTGAACAGAAATCCCATTATTTTCTCTGCTGCCTCATTCTGAGTTAATCTAAAAAAAAAAGGGTTTCGCAAGTAATTACTTGCAAAAATGGAAATGCAAACGAGCATAAGTGCAAATCTTCAAAAAAAATCAGGGCTTACCAGAGAAGGGAGGCAACCCCCCCTCAAAACTGGACCTTAGATACAATGCACACAAATGACACTTGAAAGGCTTAAACTCTTGAAAATCCTTCCTGCTTTCAACAAGATGGAGCACATAACTGATAAAAACTGTTATTGATACCTCAGAATCAGTGGCGGATCCAGGATTTAGAGTCCGGGGGTGCCAAATAAACTTATCGATTAAATTAATTTTATATTTGATTAAATTATTCGCCTTTTCGATATATATCATAAATCAATCAATAAAATATAAATAATAAGATATTACAAATCCACACTCCACACTAAAAGCATGAAATTAACAAATTTAAAACTTTCAATAATATTACTATTTACTAATATTATAAATATTCAACATTCATTTACAATTGTCCTCGACGAGTTTTCATATTCTGAAAACGATCGATAATGACATCATTACTAACATTTATAAATACATCACGCTCTATGTAACACACTAGACAATCATTTAAATATTGATTACCAATACTATTCCGCACTTCATTTTTTATGTGCTTCATTGACGAAAATGCTCTCTCCACAGTTGCCGTAGCAACAGGTAAAATCAAAGTCAACTTTACAAGTAAATAAACAAGTGAATAAGTCTCCGCGAGATTTGCTTCAACCAATGCCTTCGCCAAATCATGAATTCCTTGCAAGTTGGAGAACTTGGGATTACCACTTCGCATATGAATAATGAAAGTATCGAATTGGTAGCTCAAATCTCAAATTTTTCCATCATCAAACTCACTTGGATAACACTTTGCTAAAGTCATGATTTTACCTTTGTCAAAATTAGAGAAAGAATTGACCGGATTCAAGCTACCCATCCCAAGAAGCAAATCACCACTCACTACATCAAAACGGTCATTAAGTTCTTGAAGTTGCACATCAATGACAGCAAAAAAGACTT
>NW_006238946.1:2259861-2269382 GCF_000226075.1 Solanum tuberosum
AAAAAAAAAGGGGCTTGGAGCCTTTTTTTCACTTAAAAAACGTCTTCAGCATTTTTTCAAAAAAATAAGTTCAAATGGGATTCGAACCCGCAACCTCAACCTTCTAAAGCTGCCCTCCTACCATGGCACCACAAGCCTATTTTGTTCTGTGGGTGGCACACTTTATATTTATATAAATATAATGTATATATACCGATGTATATATAGAGTTTCCGTCGAAGTTCGGGGGTGGTGTGGCACCCCCACTGCCCTTCATAGGTCCGCCCCTGCTCAGAATAGAATAACTAGCATGAGAATAAGTGCTTGTCATGCTTTGTTTTCCACATTTACACAGGCATATATCCTTCAAAGGGAGGAATGTGAATGTCAAAGAGAATAAGCTATAAAGTGTAGTAAAAGGTTTGAGAAAGCAGGTGAGCAACTAGTCCTGTATTAACAACTATAATCATTACTACAATACCTTTCCCTTCTAAGACTGATCTGCAAATTGGTTTACATGTACTTTCACATTTTGAATATATAATATGACAAGACAAGTATCAGAGAACGTTACAGCAAGAAGTGTGACAGATATTGGCTTCTTGTGAAGCAGATATAAGTTCCTGTTTTAACCAAAACATATAACTTCATGCTCAGAGTTAGGTTTAACTTTGATGAATTGTTGAAAATTTTAGTGCAATGGAATTTCTGGTAAATGGAAATTATTTCAAGTTCCATAGACTGGTTGTGTGATCAAAATCTAAACAAAGATCGTAACTTACCTGGTAAATGATCTTGAAGCTTGAGAATGGAAGTTGCAGATCCAACCCCAGTTTTGAATTTGGTCAGCATAGTTGTGTAGTAATTGGTAATCAATTTCAGGCATGAACTGCAAAAGCATGGTCAAAGCACTCAAGGACAAATTACCAGGCATGAATAACACATCATGAACAGTCTTAATATTGTTATTTCCTGCTGCCTTTCTTGTAGACTCACTTGTGGCAAAAAATTTCTTTTTCCTTGGTAAAATGGAGGAGCAATGGCTTCTTCTACTCAACTTCTTCCTTAAGTTTATCTGTTTTACCTCAATTTCCAGCATCAATCCATTTATGCTAGTACCCATCCACCCTAGAGGAGAGCATAGCTCGTGGTATCAAATAATTCTAAAGATTTTATTCACCATGAGAATGCATGTCTCAAATCATCTCCATCATAATAGAATTCAGAAGGACCTGAACCAAAAACATCCCATGGATCATGTCGCACTATACTGGCTATATCTTTTCTAGAAAGAGCATTAAAATTTTGACCAAACCTTTTTACCAAAAAAAAGAAATTGAGATCAAACTTAGTAGGATTTGGAAACAAGCAGTCCTCCTTTTCCAAATTATTATGGCAGAGACCAAGAGACTATGTTACATGTTTCCAAAATTATACGTGAAAACAACTTCGTGTTCAACAGAAGTTTCAATCTCATTTTCAGCTATGTAAGGATTAATATCTTGAAACCTGGTCCCGAGCAAAGGATCTGATGGCAGAGGAGACCATTATGGACAAAAATGGAAGGTCAGAACCATAACTTTTAGTCTGCTAAACAAAATCCATAAGATGATCATCTTCATCCAGAATGTCCTTGGTTAATGAAAAAAATTCCTCTGAATCCCCTGACAAAAAATTTGACCTCTGCGATGTGTATCTCTGAATTTTGCACCAGAAGAAGTTCTCAAAATATATTTTCTTGCTTCTAGGAGACGTTTAATTTAAGACCTGGTTAACATCATTAGCTACTTCAAAATTCAACACTATTATCATCTTCAAGGCGATTCTATTTAGTTCTGTAGTTACTATTTTCAAACTTAATATCTTCATCACTATCAAAAGATGATCCATCATGGATCAGGCTTCTGTGCAAAGAACAACTCCACAAAAATGGTTTCCTTCTCTCATGCATCACATTTGAACTGTCATCAAGTTCAAGAGAACTCCCTAAATGACTCATCATACCATCCTGAAACTGACAGGCAGTCTTATCTTATTTATAATTGGATCTAGCTGAAGCACTGAATTTGTTGTCCAGGAAATCATCTTCTGCAGGTAAAACTTTAGATGAAAGGGGTTGCAAAGATTTCTGGATTTCCAGTTCACACCGATTGTGCAATGAGCAAGAGAGCCGTCAATTGATCGATTGATGGAAAAGATATTGCCCCTTCTGCATTTTGGGCTTGGGACTTCCATGTTGGAGGTCTCAAGTTCGAAACCTCTTGCCAGCGAAAGCAAGGGGTTTGCCTTCTGGGTCAAGCTCGTCACACCAGGCTTGCCTAGTGCGGGTTACCTCTCCTATGTGGTTTGCGAGCTACTGCATAGGAGCGGGGGTTTTACCCTGTGCGCACCCAAAGGGTAGCGGCTGCGGGTTTCCCTTGTCATAAAAAAAAAACATATTGCCCCTTCTGCATAGTAAAGGGATAAATTTGACCCTTCCCTTTTTTCTTTAACAAATTGAGGCTCAGATTTGTGTTATGATAAGGTCAGAGAGAAGCCAACCACGCCATGGCTGCAACACACGATTGCATGTGTGAGTTATGCGTGTTGGGTAATCTCAATGCCTGAATTTTGTTAGCCCAGAAATCATCACTGCCTCTTTAATAATTGTCATAGTCATGTTGTTGTTGTTGTTGTAGTATAGTTGTGTGTATTGCCTTATGAGCATACGTTTAAGGGTGCAAAAATGCAAAGAAACCCAGAAACTCAAGTGTACTCTCTCTGTCTCTTTCTTTTTTAAGGGCTGTTGGTTTATTTAAACAAAATCGAGAATCATAGGCAAAGCATAGAGAGAAGGACAACTACCCTTGATAGAAATCCCATATTCTCTGCCGCCTCATTCTTGCCTTTTTTAGGTTAACCTAACAAAAGGGAATGCACAAGACTTCAAGCGTCTTTTGGCCAATTCACAACTATTAACTACTAGTTTTAAAACTATGAAAGAGACACGCCACCTGTGCATTTTAGATTTCACCACCATCATATACCCGACTGCCTACCGGAACTTCATACGCTACCGACGCAACTTAGAGTACTCCACTAGATTGTTGTTTTTACTGTCTCGGTGGCGATGTCCGATCAAAACCCTAAATCCTAAATCAATTTTCCCTCCAGTCTATCTGCTCTTCCCATTATCTTGGTATTCTTCCATCCATTAGAAATGAAACAAGGAAAATTCAAGAACTTGTTGGCTTACATGCATTCTTTTTAAGCGAAAAAATCAAGAACTTGTTGGCTTTTTTTTTTTTTTTTTTTGATAACCAAGAAATCCGTCTGTGACCCGCCCTTTGGACCAATCACAGCCTTCTAAACTCGGTGGATAATGGGCCCGCCCCTCTACCCTTCTCCACTTAAAGACCGGGCTTCGCTTTGCATGGTGTGGGGATTGAACTTGTTGGCTTTTTGAAGTTACATTCCCTAAATGACTCATCATCCCATCCTAAACCTGACAGGCAGTCTGATTTGTAACTGGATCTAGTTGAAGTACTGAATTTGTTGTCCATGAAATCATCTTCAGTAGGTAAAACATTAGATGAAAGGGGTTGTGAAGAGTTTCAGTATTTCCAGTTCACACAAACTGCAATGAGCAAGAAAGCCATCAAATACAATATTCCTCATAAAGAGGCTTATCAGTCTTAGCAAACACATTTATAATATGAAATACAATATTCCTATCAGTAAAACAAATATGGATGACATGCCCTTGTTAACATTGGCCTGTTTGGTTTTGCAACCAAACGAAGTCAGACACGTGGTTTTGCATTGTTCTCCCATAACAAAGGGAGATAATTTTGTTCTCCAAGAACAAATGTGATGTAAGGACCTTGCCGGGTCAGAGGGTCCTTTTTAATACTTTGAATCTCTATAGGATTAGTAATAAATAATGATAATTGGCCAGTTTAACTTACTAATTTCACCCATATTAAAGTTCCAAAAATTGATGAGGCATTTTGAATATTTTATTTTATTTTTACAGAAAACAACCCAAACCAATTCTCACAAAACAAACACTAACACAAACTCAATTCTACAAAATAAATCACTACAAAAAATCTCACCTTAAATTCCACAGAGGTCTTTGAAGGCTCCAAAGTAAAATCATATAAAGATCTTGGACAATTTAGGTTCAACAGAAACAGTGGATATATATTTGAGATCTACTTCGCTTCTCAATGTCAGAAGCACTGTCAAAACTCATAGCTGTGTAATTAAGCAATTTATGTATTGGTCCTTTGGAAACAAATCTTGAATTGATATTTGCATTACGGAGGTCAACGAAAACAAAAACACCGTAAAAACAGGCTTCTGATATAGAAAATGCTAACCAAATATTGGTCTTCCGTTTTTCTTTGGTCAGGAAAATATATAGAAATAAGTGGATACAGAAATATTGAAGGACCTACAAATTGAACAGTGGTTGTTAGGGAAACAGAGTGTAGAAAAGATAACTTATCACATCTCTTATTCATTTGGGCCTGTATACCTTCACTGTGCAAACATCAGGACCGAAAATGTAGCCTGAGTGCTTTAATGAACCATCATAGTTGTAGGCAAAAGAAATTATGTACAGCAGCATCACTACATAGAAAAGATGATGTCAGTCCAACATTTTGCAAAAAGATTACCATATTTTTCTCCCATCAGAACCAGTCCATCTCGTGAAACACCAGATCCTTCAAGAGAAACTACAACTTCAGATGATGAGATAAATAATAAATTGAGCATATCAAAATTGATTAGATCAATGTCAAAGAAACTTAAACTTACCATTGTCATCCACCTTAACATAGCAGGTCCCAATGTCTATAGCAACAGATACCTGGTGGAAACTGGGTTAGGTTCAAACTAGGAGTACACTACTTATAAGAATAACAAACATAAAAAGAACAGCCCTATAGGGCAGTAAATCTCATGGCAAAAAGAAATAAGCTATTATATATTCATTTGGGAATTTTTTTTTATAATACTAGACTGGAACATCATACTAAGAGGAGAAAATGTATATCAATTTTCATATAAAACATATGCCATACGTTTAGAATGATGAGCATACGTTTAAGGGTGCAAAAATGGAAAGAAATCCAGAAACTCAAGTGTACTCTCTCTCTCTTTCTTTTTAAAGGGGTGTTGGTTTGTTTTAAAAAATGGAGAATCATAGGCAAAGCATAGAGAAAAGGGCAACCACCCTTGATAGAAATCCCATATTCTCTGCTGCCTCATTCTTGCCGTTTTTAGGCTAACCTAACAAAAGGGAATCTACAAGACTTCAAGTGTCTTTCGGCCAATTCACAAGTATTAACTACTAGTTTGAAGACTATAGAAGAGACACACCACCTACGCATTTTACAGTTTCTCGATTTTAGTTCGCAGAGACTGCGATGAGCAAGAGAGCCATCAATTGATCGACTTGAACTTTTGATCTGACAGAGGAATCTGGATTCGGGATCATGCTTTTCAGAGCACTTCCCCACAGAATATTCTGAGAAGATCGAATCTCTCTCCTGACAGTGCACTCTCCAATCAGTTTCTTTGGCTGCGGGGAAGGAAGTAAAAGTGTTGATTTGCAACTCTGGTATATCTGAAAAGAGGAGCAGGGAATGGGATAGCAATAGATGACGAGGACACTTCAATAACTAAATCCTTACCTAGGTTTTCCAAAAGTAGCTTAAGAAAAAAGAAAGAGATAAAACTACACGATGGCATAACACCACTAACCAACCTTCCACAATTAGTTCCCCCCCAACCAACCCCCACCCCCTACTTTTAGGGAGGTACGTGGGGAGCTACAGCCTACAGGGAAGGGAATGTGGAGTGGACAAAGCCACAAGTACAAATAACATCAAATACATTGACTCCTTAGTGATGTTGCATAAAAATGTCAAAGTGCAATTGCACACTAACAAATGAAAAGATATTGCAGTCGTTAATAATATGGAATTCCTCTCTTAAACATACAATCAAATGCAGTTCCAACACAGATATTTCCTAAAATGCAATTTGGAAAACACAATGAAGTCTGCATCAACTCCTCAACAATGAGAGAACATTTTGAAGGTAACAATGCATCTCCAAACATAATTGCACCTACGAAAATAAATAAAATAAATAGAATGGCAACATCAGGAATCAATCCATCAATTATGCTTCACCCCCAAAATTAGTTGGCCTGCTATATCGATCCTCATTCCTCAGTATCTGTTCCACTCTATCCATATCAAAACAATCATTTTCTTGTGAAATATGTGCTTAAATCTTGTTGGCTAGTAGAGTATTTCCTAAAACGTGAATAATGTCATCAATACGGGTGCTGGAATTTGGCTAAAAAATTCAAAAATATAAAATAGAACTATAGAGATATTTTAAATTTTGAAAGATCTTCTAACTCGTTTTCCCCAAGACCCCAACTTCTTCTTTCAAGCTCTCTCGTTGTTCCCCTAAAAAAACAAAAAGAAAGGCATTCAAGGCCTTAATTCCACCAACACTCCGTACAGATCATTGCTACTGTCTACCAGAAGTCAAACACAGCCGCTTGAACTCTTAGTTTCTCTCCATTAGGCATAAAACATGAAGCAACAAATATTGACGTAGAGAAAAAAGCTAAAAAGGAGACAAAACGAATATAATATTGAATGTAAGTCATTTCCCATGTCTTAAATCTATTTTGTCTTTTCCTTTTTTGAAATCTCAATTTTCCCACAAATTTGTCCATGGACTCAGGTCAAAGTATCCAATGTGGGTTGAGCAAATCCCACACGTATCCCGCACGCGTCTTGTGTCGACACGGGTGCAGCAGCAACAACGAAGAGTCCATGCAACTTACGCTCTTATTCAGATCAGGAACAAATGGAAGGAACGGTTTACCTTCTTTTTACTCCCCATCACATGTACTTGTGCACTCCCCTTGAGCTTGTAATTTGCTATTCCAGATGTTAACAAGTTTCATTTTCACACTTGGCCTGGGGAGAGAAACATCAGATCATCTGAGTTACTAACATATTTTTATTCAGATAATATAAGAAAAATACCTTACCCTCCCAAGAAATTTGATAACATTACATTTCATCAAAGAATACACAATCAGCACAACTTGGGGTGGAAGATTGATCACATTGGTGGGATGACAGCTGTGGAAGCTCCAGAAAGCTTCGGCAGTCTCCTTACTGCTCTAATTTCTGCATGATCAAAAAGAACATTAATTAGTTGCACACATTTTCTGTCATTGTTGATTATTAACACAAACAAGCACTCAAGGAAAAATTACCTGGTATGAGTGGCACATCATGAACAGTCTTGTATTGTTATTTCATCCAGCCTTTCTGAAGACTCACTCGTGGCAAGGAACTTCTTCTTGCCTTGGTAAAAGGGAGGAGCTGAATGACATCTTCTACTTTTCTTCTTCCATAAACTCATCTGTTTTACCTCAATTTCCAGCACCAATCCATTTATGCGAGTCCCCATGCACCCAAGAGGAGAGCATAGCTTTTGGTATCAAATAATTCTTCAGATTTTCATGTCTACAGTCATCAAATCTAAGGTACAAACACTTCCCATCCTGTAAACAATGGCAAAAACAAAGACCAAGTTAGTAGTTTTTTACCTATCCTAATGGATACTAACAGTCATATCTCAAAAGAACTTTAACCTTCAAAACCTTGCGATATCCATTTGGCATCCCATGAGTTTTAGTAACAATTCCCAACAAAGAAATGTCAGAAATAGAGCTCAGAGCCTCTCATTTAAAGCCAAAACTTTGTGGGAAAGCATGCAATACTCTACTAACTAACAAGATTTAATTTAATTTTGGGAAAGCATGCAATAACAAGGAAATAGTTCAAAGTCAGAAGAAACACCATGAAATGGAAATTTAATTCAAAAACCTCATAGACCAACCTGAGGTGCCGTGCCAAGCAACAATTTTTCAGCTCAAGAAAAAATAAGTTTTATTGAACTTCAATAGAAGACAAAACCTCCACATCCTCAAGGTTGATAAAACGTAGCAAAGAGAGTAATCAGAATAAGAAAAGAGGAAGCTGACGTGTAATTTCACAAAAAGGGTGGTTTGGTGGAAGGGGAAAGGAAACAGAACTTTGCCAAGCCATAACACGAATCAGCTCAAAAGCTTTGAAATCTGTCATGGCTGCAAGCATCGGTTAAGCCTTATGAGAAAGAGAAGACACACCATGAAATGGAACTTTCTCCTAAATCTCATACACCCACCTGAGGTGCCATGCCAAACAACACAGTTTTCAACTCGAGAAAAAACATGTAAAATTGCTTTTTTGAGTTATACCAGCAAGAGTAATAAGAACAAGAGAAGTAGAAGGTCGTGTAGTTTCACCAAAAGGGTGATTTAGAGACAAAGTAAATTGAACTTTGTGGTGCCAAAACAAGATAAGCTCAAAAGCTGTGAAACCCAGCATGGCTGCAAGCATCAGTTTGCCTATGAGACAGAGAAGAAGGGCCATAAAATGGAACTTTTCCCAAAATCTCATAGACCCACCAGAAGAGCCACGCCAAGCAATAGTTCAATAGCTCTACAAGCAACATGTTTGATTGAACATCAACAGATGAAAACATCCAAATCTTCATTATGTATAAAATGGAGTAGAGTGAGTAATAAGAATAAGAAAAGAGGGAGTGCATGTGTAATATCACGAGAAAGGTGGTTCGGTGAGGAGTGGGAAAGAAACTGCACTTTGCCAAGTAAAAACATGAAGCAGATCAAAAGCATGGAAATCCGCCGTGGCTGTAAACAACAGTTAGCCTTATGAGACAAAGAAGAAACTTCATGACATGGAAATATAATTCAAAAATCTTATAGACCCACCTAAGGTGTTGTAATGTGGCTTTTTTGTTTGATGAAAGAAAGTTATTTTATCTTTCTTTTGTGAAGGATTTGGAAGCCACTAATGTGGAAATTTGGTAGCCATATTTGTCAAGATTTGGCAACTATATTTGTCAAAGATTTGGAAGCCACCATAGTTGATATATTCACATTGAGATGTTGAATATTTTGCATCTTCCAAAGACATCATCCATGACATCAACAAGCCTATTTTTTTCTCTATAAATAGGGAGCTTAGACATTAGTTGAAACACACCTTGAAGCATATGAAAATATTTCATTGTTTTCTTTCTTTGTCTTTCCATTAAGAGTAATTTTGTAGGAGAGTTTGTGTTGGGAAACACTTGTGTGAACCCTTTGTTGGAGTGATCTTGTGAGGTTATTCTCTTTGGGTATTTGGGATTAATTAGAGTATTTACTCTAATTCTATACTCTCTTTTGTACTCTTGTTGATATAGTGAAATTGCTCCTCTCCGCTTGTAGACGTAGGTCTATTGACCGAACCACGTTAAATTTGTGTCTTCTTTAATTGCTTTACTTTCGTTATTATCAACTTACTATTGTCTTTGTTATTGTCATTACAACATTGTTTGGCTAAATTCCGCACTACCCGAGTTCTCGATCCTAACAAATTGGTATCAAAGCCGAATCTAATCGA
>NW_006238946.1:2270587-2272678 GCF_000226075.1 Solanum tuberosum
TGCGAACACTGTGTGTTCGGGAAGCAGAAAAGAGTCAGCTTCAAATCTCCAGCAATACATCGAACAAAAGGTACTTTGGACTATATTCATTCAGATCTTTGGGGTCCTTCTCGTACCCCGTCAAAAAGTGGTGCCAGGTATATGTTAACTTTCATTGATGATTATTCAAGAAAGGTTTGGGTTTATTTCTTGAAAAATAAAAGTGATGTTTTCTTAACTTTCAAACAATGGAAAGTTTTGATTGAGAAGCAAACAGGAAAACATGTCAAGCGACTTAGAACGGATAATGGCTTGGAATTTTGTAATGATGAGTTCAATGAATTTTGCAAAAATGAAGGAATTGCTCGACATCGCACTGTGAGGATGACCCCTCAACAAAACGGTGTTGCAGAAAGGATGAATAGAACTCTTTTGGAAAGAGCTCGTTGCATGATTTCAAATGCTGGGTTGACAAATGCTTTTTGGGCAGAAGCTATCTCTACAGCTTGTTACATTGTCAACCGTGCTCCTTCTGCACCCTTGAACTTTAAGACTCCGGAGGAAATGTGGTCAGGTACTCCTGCTAATTATTCTGATTTAAAAATCTTTGGTTGTCTTGCGTACATGCATGTGAATGATGGTAAATTAGAACCAAGGGCAAAAAGGTGCATTTTCCTTGGATACGCATCTGGGGTGAAAGGATACAGACTCTGGTATCCTGATCCCAAGTCACCAAAATTCATAATTAGCAGAGATGTAACCTTTGATGAATCCTCTATGTTACACCCAAGAAAAGAGTCTTCTAGTTCTAGTAATACAAATAAGGAGCAGAAAATACAAGAGCAGGTGGAGGTTGAACTTGACATTCCTTCAAAGCCAAACTCATCAACCCTGGAGCAAAATACAGTTGAAACTCCTGAAGTTGAAGCTCCAGAAGTTATGACTTCTGAAGTTATACCAAATGAGTATTCTATAGCCACACACCGACCAAGGAGACAAATTCAAAAACCTGAAAGGTATGGAGATTATGTTGCATTTGCTTTTTCAGTTGCACAGGAAACTGAAGAAATTGGAGAACCATCCAATTATTCAGAAGCTGTTTCTAATGCTGATTCGGCCAAGTGGCTGGTTGCAATGAATGAAGAAATTGAATCTCTCCACAAGAATGGTACTTGGTCTCTTGTGAAGCCGCCGTCAGGTAAAAGAATTGTTGGTTGCAAATGGGTCTTCAAGAAAAAAGATGGAATTCCAAGGGTTGAAGATGCGAGGTATAAAGCACGATTAGTTGCAAAGGGCTATAGTCAGGTACAAGGAGTTGATTTTAATGATATTTTCTCACCTGTAGTTAAACATAGCTCTATTCGTGTCTTGCTTGCCTTAGTTGCCATGTATAATTTGGAATTAGAACAGCTTGATGTTAAGACAGCTTTCTTACATGGCGAACTTGAGGAACAAATATACATGCATCAACCTGAAGGATTTGAAATTGAAGGAAAAGAAGATCATGTTTGCTTGTTGAAGAAATCCTTGTACGGATTAAAACAATCTCCAAGACAATGGTATAAGAGGTTTGATTCCTTTATGTTGGGTCATGGTTATTCGAGGAGCATGTATGATAGTTGTGTTTACTTCCGAAAGTTAAATGATGGTTCATTTGTTTACTTATTGTTATATGTTGATGACATGCTCATTGCTGCTAAGGATTTGACAGAAATTCACACTTTGAAAAGTCAGCTGAAAAGTGAATTTGAAATGAAAGATTTAGGAGCAGCTAAGAAAATCCTTGGCATGGAGATCAAAAGAGATCGAGGAACCAAAAGGTTATTCCTGACCCAGAAAAAGTACTTGGAGAAGGTCTTGGAGAGGTTTGGCATGAAAGATGCTAAACCAGTGAGTACTCCTCTTGCTGCTCATTTTAAGTTATCAGCTGCTCAATCGCCGCAGACAGAGGAAGAAGAGAGATATATGGCACAAGTACCATATTCCAGTGTTGTTGGCAGTATTATGTATGCAATGGTGTGTACACGTCCAGACATTTCACAAGCAGTAACTGTGGTAAGCCGGTATATGGCTTGCCCTGGTAAATCACATTGGCAGGCTGTGAAATGGATC
>NW_006238946.1:2272705-2286817 GCF_000226075.1 Solanum tuberosum
CGAGGCACTTCAAACACATGTTTGGAGTTTGGGAGAAATCCTAACACTTTGGTTGGTTTTGTAGACTCTGATTATGCAGGTGATCTTGACAAAAGAAGATCACTAACAGGTTATGTTTTTTGCATTGATGGTTGTGCTATTAGCTGGAAAGCTACATTACAACATGTAGTAGCATTATCTACTACCGAAGCAGAATATATGGCAATGACCGAGGCGATCAAAGAAGCATTATGGTTGAAGGGTCTATTTGCTGAACTTAGCTTACACCAAGGTGGTATTATCATTTTCTGTGATAGTCAAAGTGCCATTCACTTGACTAAAGATCAGATGTATCATGAGAGGACGAAACATATTGATATCAAGTATCACTTCATTCGGGAAACCATTGCAGAAGGAAAGGTCTCTGTTAAGAAGATTAACACAAGAGACAACCCTGCCGACATGTTCACGAAGTCTCTTCCAGTCAGCAAGTTCAAGCTTTGTTTGAACTTGATTGGCATTTATGAAGAATAATTTAGCCCATATGGGCTTCTGCGGAGAAAATGGAGCAATTTACTATTTTCACCAAACTCAAGCCAAGGTGGAGATTTGTAATGTGCCTTTTTTGTTTGATGAAAGAAAGTTATTTTATCTTTATTTTGTGAAGGATTTGGGAGCCACTAATGTGGAAATTTGGTAGCCATATTTGTCAAGATTTGGCAACTATATTTGTCTAAGATTTGGAAGCCACCATAGTTGATATATTCACATTGAGATGTTGAATATTTTGCATCTTTCAAAGACATCATCCATGACATCAACAAGCCTATTTTTTTCTCTATAAATAGGGAGCTTAGACATTAGTTGAAACACACCTTGAAGCATATGAAAATATTTCATTGTTTTCTTTCTTTGTCTTTCCATTAAGAGTAATTTTGTAGGAGAGTTTGTGTTGGGAAACACTTGTGTGAACCCTTTCTTTGGAGTGATCTTGTGAGGTTATTCTCTTTGGGTATTTGGGATTAATTAGAGTATTTACTCTAATTCTATACTCTCTTTTGTACTCTTGTTGATATAGTGAAATTGCTCCTCTCCGCTTGTAGACGTAGGTCTATTGACCGAACCACGTTAAATTTGTGTCTTCTTTAATTGCTTTACTTTCGTTATTATCAACTTACTATTGTCTTTGTTATTGTCATTACAACATTGTTTGGCTAAATTCCGCATTACCCGAGTTCTCGATCCTAACAAAAACTTACTATTGTCTTTGTTATTGTCATTACAACATTGTTTGGCTAAATTCCGCACTACCCGAGTTCTCGATCCTAACAGGTGTCGTGCCAAGCAATAGTTTAATCAGCTCAAGAGAAAACAAGTTTCATTGAACTTCCACGGAAGACAAAACCTCCACATCCTCATCGTTTATAAAACGAAGGAGAGAGAGTAATAAGAATAAGAAAAGAGGAAGCTCATC
The DNA here is from genome assembly GCF_000226075.1 of Solanum tuberosum. Classification (NCBI taxonomy): domain Eukaryota; kingdom Viridiplantae; phylum Streptophyta; class Magnoliopsida; order Solanales; family Solanaceae; genus Solanum; species Solanum tuberosum. The sequence continues at coordinate 2,274,159 of NW_006238946.1, forward strand.
TGTCATTTCACGAAAAGAAACTGAACCTTGCCAATCCAAAACAAGAATCACCCCAAAAGCTTTGAAATTTGTCATGGCCGCAAGCATCGGTTAGCCTTATGAGATAGAGAAGGTGCACCATGAAATGGAGCTTTCTCCTAAATCACATATACCCACCTCAGGTGCCATGCCAAGCAACAGTTTTCAACTCGAGAAAAAAACATGTTAAATTGTTTTGTTGAGCTGTACCAAAGAGAGTAATAAGAACAAGAAAAGTAGAAGGTCGTGTAGTTTCACCAAAAGGGGGATTTAGTGATAAAAAAAATTGAACTTTGTGGTGCCAAAACACGATAAGCTCAAAAGCAGTGAAACCCAGCATGGCTTCAAGCATCAGTTTACCTATGAGACAGAGAAGTTGGACCATAAAATGAAACTTTTCCCAAAATTTCATAGACTCACCTGAAGTGCCACGCCAAGCAACAGTTCTTTAGCTCGACATGCAACATGTTTGATTGAACATCAACGGATGGAAACATCCAAATCTTCATTGTGTATAAAACGAAGCAGAGTGAGTAATAAGAATAAGAAAAGAGAAAGTGCATGTGTTGTATCACGAAAAGGGTGGTTCGGTGAGGGGTGGGAAAAAAACTGAATTTTGCAAAGTAAAAACATGAATCAGCTCAAAAGCACTGAAATCCATTGTGGCTGCTGTTAGAATATGAATAGATTTATACAGTCCTATTAGAATATGAATAAGTTTGTACAGTTAGAATAGGAATAGGTTTATACAGTCTTATTAGAATAGAAATAAGTTTATACAATTTTATTAGAATAGGAATAGTAATAGAAATAGAAATAGGAATACTAAATAGTATCCTACTTGGTAAAGGATTGTATTATAGGGTCTATAAATAGGGTCTCAATGTAATAATGTAACCAACAACAATTCAATAATATTATTTTCCTATATTTCTCACATGGTATCAGAGCCTCTACGATCTTGGTAGAAAATCAAAGAGCTTCCGCTGCCGGCGGGTGGTTATTACCCATATATGTTACCCGTTTGGCCAATGATTATGTTAGCAAAAGTTGGGTCATCGTGTACCTTTCATGTGATTATTTTCTCATATCTAATTTGTGTAGCACCGTGCCATCATTATGGTGACTACTTTCTTATATCTAATTTGTGTAGCATTGTGTCATCATTCCGATGACTACTTTTTCATATTTGATTTGTGTAGCACCGTGCCATCATTCTGGTGACTACTTTTTTCATATTTAATTTTGTAGCACCGTGCGATCTTTCCGGTGACTACTTTTTCTATATTTGATTTGTGTAGCACTGTGTCATCATTCCAGTGACTACTTTTTCATATATAATTTGTGTAGCACTGTGTCATCCTTCCGGTGACTACTATTTTTTTTTTTGCATATCTGATTTGCGTAGCACCGTGCATCTCTCCGGACTACTTTTCATATTTAATTTGTGTAGTTCCGTGGATTTTTTTGAACTATTTTCTCATATCTGAGTTGCATAGCATTATGTGTCTTTTCATTGAATCCTCAGATTTGATTTGCATAGTTCCATTCGTCTTTCCGGTGACTTCTCAAATCTGATTTGCATAGGGTTGTGCCATCATTCCAACCCTACCCGTATAATTTTTCTTTTTCAGTAAGGTCGTGCCATCATTCCGACCCTACCCATATTATTTCTCTTTTTCAATGGGGTTGTTCCATCAATTCAAACTATCCTTTATAATTTATATTTTCTAGTTGGATCGTGACATCATTCCGACCCTACCCATATAATTTTATTTCTTAGATTGTGACCACTTTTAGCTATCAAATCTAATACTCCGACATATGAGCATGTTTCGGCTAGTTTTTCGGTGACTTGTTCAATATCGACTCGTCTATTGATTCCAACATGATCCACATACTTTATACTAGATTTTGAGCACTTTCAACGACCGCTGAATTGTGAAGAAGTCTATATGGAGCAACCACCTAATTTTGTTACTCAGGGGGAGTTTAGTAGCCTTGTATGTTGATTACGTAAGTCACTCTATGGTCTGAAACAGTCTTTGCAAGCTTGGTTTGGGAAGTTCCAACACTATAATTTTATCACTCCATGTTTTATCGGCATTATGCATCAAATTTAGTATTTCATGAGAAGACCAAGCACATTGAGATTGATTGTCAATTTTGTGAAGTCGAGTGATCAACTTGCAGATATCTCACCAAGCCCCTCATCGGTCCTCGTGTTAATTACATTTGTAACAAGCTAGGTACATGAATTGTATGCACTAGCTTGAGGGGGAGTGTTAGAATATGAATAGATTTATACAGTCTTATTAGAATATGAATAAGTTTATACAGTTAGAATAAGAATTGGTTTATACAGTCCTATTAGAATAGAAATAGGTTTATACAATTTTATTAGAATAGGAATAGTAATAGAAATAGAAATAAGAATACTAAATAGTATCCTACTTGGTAAAGGATTGTATTATAGGGTCTCAATGTAATAATGTAACCAACAACAATTCAATAATATTCTTTTCCTATATTTCTCACAGCTGCAAACAACAGTTAGCTTTATGAGACAGGAAGAAACACCATGAAATGGAAATTTAATTCAAAAATCTCATAGACCCACCTGATGTGCCATGCCAAACAACAGTTTAATCAGCTTAAGAGAAAACATTTTTTACTGAACTTGCATGAAAGACAAAACCTCCACACCCTCATCGTTTATAAACCAGAAGAGAGAGAGTAATAAGAATAAGAAAAGAGGAAGCTCATCTGTCATTTCACTAAAAGGGTGGTCCGGTGAGGGGGTAAAAGAAACTAAACTTTGCCAAGCCAAAACACGAATCAGCTCAAAAGCTTTGAAATCTGTCATGGCCGCAAGCATCAGTTAGCCTTATGAGACAGAGAAGATGCACCATGAAGTGGAAATTTCTTCTAAATCTCATTTACCCACCTGAGGTGCCATGCCAAGCAACAGTTTTCAACTCGAGAAAAAACATGTTAAATTGCTTTTTTGAGTTATACAAGAGAGCGTAATAAGAACAAGAAAAGTAGAAGGTCGTGTAGTTTCACCAGAAGGGGGATTTAGTGACAAAAAAATTGAACTTTGTGGTGCCAAAACACGGTAAGCTCAAAAATTGTGAAACCCAGCATGGCTGCAAGCATCAGTTTGCCTATGAGACAGAGAAGGACCATAAAATGGAACTTTTCCCAAAATCTCATAGACCCACCTAAAGTGTCATGCCAAGCAACAATTCTTTAGCTCGACATGCAACATGTTTGATTGAACATCAACAGATGAAAACATCCAAATCTTCATTGTGTATAAAACATAGCAGAGTGAGAAATAAGAGTAAGAAAAGAGACAGTGAATGTGTTATATCACAAAAAGGGTGGTTCGGTGAGGGGTGAGAAAGAAACTGAACTTTGCCAAGTAAAAACATGAATCACATCAAAAGCATTGAAATCCGTCGTGGCTGCAAACAACAGTTAGCCTTATGAGACAGAGAAGAAACACCATGAAATGGAAATTAAATTCAAAAAGCTCATAGACCCACCTGAGATGTCGTGCTGCTCGCTCAAATAATGTGTCCATAAGACCTCCCACAACCGCATTGTTTTCTCAAAGTCAAATTCCCTTTTGAATTGTATAAGAACCCAGCGAAAGCAGAAAAAATAATTCAAGCAGTCCTTCTGTTGGAAGTAATTATGCAAAGGATTGTCCAATAACTCCACCAACTTTGACAATGCAAAAAGCTGAGAATGCACTCCGTTCTGGTCACGATTAAAATTTGGTCCAAGTCGCTCCATCAAAGCCACAAAGCACCAAAACGATTGTGGTTCATCTCCCATCACAATACAATATTAGGTGAAAGAAGATCACTCATACCCTGACAGTAACCCAGGTCAAAGTTGTAGAATGAGTAAGTGAGCAGTATGTCACGCAAGCACTTCACATTAGAATTATCATCCCCATCATAGAATGGAATTGACCTATCAGTCCTGACCACATCTTTTTCAATAAGAGCTTTCCTTTCTCGGAATTTTGTAGATCTCTTAGCCTGCTCTTTAGTGATGCTCTTCCACTGGTTTTTTATTGTTTCATACTCTGACTTTCTGATAGACGCGAGATATTCCCTCTCGGCACAAGTTGAATCATACGAATGATATCCCAACAGAAATCTCCAGACCTCTTTCCTCAGACCTTTCTCCACACCTCCGTAAAAGATCCTCTTTCTTAGGGCCTGCGAGTCTATGACCCTACCTTCAGAGTCCAAAAAGGTGGACCACTCTTTTGATCCCAACGGAGGCTGGCGCGGTTTTCCCCATACTAGTGATAATTTGTCATAGTCATACTCTAACTTTCATCGCGCATTGCAGCTTCTTCATTCTTATTATGTATCTCACAAGAACTTTCCTCGGACGAATTTGCAGGCACATGAACATCTTCAAGCGGCTTGTGAACATCATTAGATTCAACAACAGAAGAGTAATTATTTGGTTTTTTGTCATGCTTCTTCATTGCATTAGAAATGAAACCATCACCATGAGCTTCACGAAGAAATTGAGATTTTGTTTCACGTGCAAATCTGGTGACAAGAGAAAATTTCTCCAGTACTTGAATAGATAAATGTCGAGGATCATTATGTTTTTGTCTTTGCCTGCCATTTTGTTGAATAACTGCGGAGTTCTTATCAAGGGCTTCACCATCTGTCCGGCTGAATGAAGATTCACTAGGTGCAATAGATGAAGTTGGACTGTTGGCAACAGAAACGGCCCTGGGAAGCTCCAAGGAAGAGAGAGTTCTCTGGAGCGGATCTTGTAAGTCATTAACAAGAAATATATTTGCATCTTCAGCTGACCTCACGAGAAAAACATGTTGCTTAATTGTTGCTAGAAACTCCTTGAGACCTCCATTGTAAAAATAAAGTGGAGGAAATGCTAGTCCTGACGACAATACTACAATAGCATACTGCCAACCCAAAGTAGGAGTGTGTCTACGGATTGACCTAATATCCGAGAAAGGCACTAGCTCTTATTGTATAGAGACTTTTATCTTTTTCAGACAGCCTTGCACTTGAGCTTTGCCCTTCATATGGAATCCAAGTCATTAACAGAGAACCTCCTTGCTTGATCAGCTTCAGCCGACCTCTGATCCTCTCCCATGCATGTTGAGTCGGGTGTATCGCCACATTATCTTTCAAATACCCGATTTCAGCACCGACTTGTTCACTGGATGAATTCCGATTACTATTACCACTCCTAGTCATACTCGCCGAACCTTGTTGCATAGAATCAGCGTAATCGGCGTCGTCGGAGAGATCGTGGAGATCAAATTCATGCATCGCCGTATTATCAAGAAAACAACCATTTTCTCATGAAACACATGAAAAATAATCTTGTTAGCTAGTGGACTAGTGGAGTATTTCCTAAAACATGAATGATGTCATGAACCTTTAGCATTGTCTTGAAAGCCTTAAACCCTTAAAAATCCTTGTTGCTATCAACTAGATGGAGCACATAACTGATATAAATTGTTAAAACGAATTCTTGAACACCCTTAACATAAATTGCGAGAATAACAACATAATTTTTTTGAAAAAAAGAAAAGATTTCTTGAATTTTCTTGATATTTGCAAATATTCTTGAAAACTTCAATTTCTTTGATTTCCCTAAAATCTGCATTTAAACATACCAATTTAACTTCAAGAAGACAACTAAGAATGCCAATGTAACTTCAAAAAGACAACAAAGTTCCAAGATAATGATAATGTCTTGAGTTTCAAGTTCCAAGAATACCCTTCGAGATCGCCGGGAAATTTTCAACGAGTTCGCCGGAAAAAATGATTTAGGTTGTCGAATCGTCACCGGAGAGCAGCAATATTCCAGTGGAGTTGTCTACGCGTAGCGTATGTTCTAAAATGAGCGCTGGGTTACTTTTATTTATAGTTTTTAATTTAGTTTAATCCAAGCGCAAAAAAATGGTTCATACAAAATATGTACTTTATTTATTTATTTTAATTTTTATTCTAGTACTTCTTTATATTGTTTTTGAAAATAGAAGACTATTTTATTTTTAACTTTTTTGACTCATTTGTTTTTTAATGTAAATTTTGAAAGGTGGATATTTATCTTCTATTTATTGATGATAACAAAAATTATAAATGATGTAAAAAACTTAAATCATTAAACTTATGTAAAATTTAAAGGCCGATTCAGAATATGAAATTTATTATTCAAAATTTAAAATCTTAAATTATAAGATAAAAAATAATATTTTATACCTATTAAAATATTTTCTTAAAATAAGATATATAATTTAGGTCAAAGTTATTATGTTTCAAATTCGTAGTTGAATTGTACATCTATCTCTAATGGTTTGAGGCAAGCAAGTCTTTATTGACATGTTGCTTCATCACGGGCAATTTTTGAAGAAAAAAGAAAGGCTTGCATGTTCTATTTTGAATTGAAATTAGTGTATAATATTTCTTAAATTATGAAACCTACTATAGCTACAATCTTTAGTTTTTAATTTATATCATTCAATTATAGTTTGGTTACTTCGAATGTCACTAATGTATATGTTAAGTTAATAACTATTTTGAGTTAAAAAATCAACTTTCGATAAGAGGAAAAAATATATTTAAGTTGGTTAGTTTTTAAAGATTTTTCTTATTTTCTTATGGGCAAATTACAGAAATCACATACTTTTAAGGCAAAATTACAATATATCCCTTGAAAGTTTATAATTACAGAAATCTCTCAAACGGATACAATAATATAAGCGCTGATACACTAATCTGATGCGCGAAAATTAGGGATTTTTGAGATTTGTAAAACTTATAAGGGATAATAGTAATAAGTAAACTAAAATGTGAGATTTCTGTAAAAAAAAAAAAATTGTGTGGGTCCAGCAAGCCCGTTTAGGTGTCTCATCCCCTCCCATTTAATGGTCCTGGGCTGGTCCTTGTTCCAAAAATGGGCCGGGCCGATAAAGATGGCCCAATCTGATTTGAAGACATATTAGACCATCTCCAACACCAAATTTTACACCAATCTAATTTGGTGTTTTGGAGCTCCAACCCAACACCAAATTTTACACCATTTTGATGTGTGAATAGTGTTACACCAAATTTGGTGTAACAGTATTCATCACACAAATTCACTTATTGAATATTTTAATATTATTTCATTATATAAAACTTTTAATTAAACATTATATAAATTGTATGTTGTAATTAAATATCTTGTATATTTAATTATTTTTTATGTAATATTTTTATAATATTAATTTTAGATATAAAAGTTACCTTTTTTTATAAATTAATTTTTCTATATATGACTTTTTTTTTTAAATTAAATTTACTATAAATTATAATTGGATATAACTACAATTAATCTTCACAAATTCTTTCTAAATATATAATTCATATTAAACGACTATAAAAGAAAATAATATGAATTATATATGGTGAATGTTTTAGAAAGAATTTGTTTTATGAAATAAGAAAATATAAATGAAATAAAAAAATAATAATATAATAATGAAGAGAAAAAAATATTTATTTTTGGTGTAAAATTTGATGCAGTGGGTTGAAGTTCATTTACACTAAAAATAGTACTGACACCAAATTTGGTGTTTGGGTTGGAGATGCCGTTAGAAGTTTTTCTTTGATAAGATCCAAGTCTAACCATAAAAACTAACTTACTAGCTAATTTTACACGTAATGGCTATAAATTATTACAAATGCTATTTTAATTCTATGATCATTTCATTTCAAATACTCTGGCTACCAAGACTTAAGTATATGAGAAAGAAATTTTTGGGAACGTTAATTAATTATATACCAACTTTTTAAGATTATCATCCTCCTTCCATCAAGCAACAACTAAATCGATCGAAGCAAATTCGATTCACCTAAAAATGAGCAATATACCCAAATCTTGTGCATTTTGAAAGAAGTGAAGACACTATTTAGCAAAATAGCAGAAAAATTCGAAGTTCAAGTTCCCTAAACTTGGGGTAGCTCCTTCAACCAAATACATGAAGCAAAACAGTCATTCTATGGATTCAAATGATCTGATGAAGAAGAAATACAAACAACTAAACTTTCAACAGGGAAATCACAAGAATGTAAAGAAACGCGACCAATGATCACATACTCAAAGTTTAGCCATTCACATAATGTTTTTGCTTGGCCAACACATCTCGACCACTCTATAATTTTGAACAAATTGAAACAAAATTCAATGTAGTGCCAAAAGGACTGGTTGATAATTTACAATCAACAGACAGAAGTCCTAAAAGCAACAAGAAAAACAGAGTTACTGATGATGACTCCAAACATTCATCAGAAAGAGAAGTACCTAGAATGGCACACAATAAGACAGCAGCATTCTGTCAATGTGACAAAAATGTGTAGAAAGATTAATCTGATTTCATTCATCAGCCCTAAAACATTAAAGTAGGAAGTAGCTATGTGGACATGTGTAATCTGGATGGACAATGAACCAATATCATATGAGGAGTAAAGTTGGTTTCCAGAGTTCTTATAGGCCATCCCTGATTATTTTAGCCATCTTTAGCACAAGGTTAAAACAACGCACGGCCCTTCAAAGAATTATTTCACACATGACTTGAGTAAACAGGAAGCTGTCTGAAAACTCTGAATTGTCTCTCCATCTTATTTCTGTGCTGCCACTTGCTAGACAAAAGTATAGGTGGACATCTTTCATGTGCAATACAGAATAGGTAAGCAATTACATATAAAAAATATACACGATTGTATGTTCAAAACATTACAATGCCCATAACAAGGAAAAATGGAACTGGACGGAGAAGGCCTTAACTCGAAAAAGAAGGAAAGAAAACATACATGACACTACCTCAGACTACAAGTCCCTTTACGGTAGCCGCACTTCTTGAAACGAAAATACCAAGACTATGACTGCATCACCTTATTTGGTTCAACACATGTAGGTGCCTTGAATGTTTGACACTTCCACATTGGCCTCTCAAGCGGAAAAATGGGATTATTACTTGTAGTACCTTTGCTGATGTTCTCATCAAATGATGATGAACTCTTTGATTTCAAATCCTCTTTAGGGCTTGCTTGATCCCTGAAGCTGCAAATGCTGAGTGGTAACTTTTTCTGCTTAAGCCTTCCTTTCTTTTTCTCAATGCTGCAACTATCATTTACAGAATCCCCAACTTTCTCCTTTGAGATAATTGATTCTCTTTCCTTGTTATCCGTATTTACATAGTCAGCTTTACTAGAGTGTGATGCTTCCCCATTCTCCATCTTTGTGTGGTCAGATTTATTGAATTTTGTGTTTAAATCTACTCTAACAAGGTCTTTATCCGAGATATGCCTATCTGACTCTCTTTCTCTAGTAAAACCATTCCCATTGCTCATGGAAGGATGGTTTCCTTCCAGGGATGTACTTCCATTCTGAAGCTTAGATTTTTCAGAAGGAGAAGACCTCTTCAGCCTCTTATGTTTTTGATTTCTCGAGTCAGAGGTTGAGTTCTTCAAAATTCTTGGAGAGCTATTAATGGCCCTATGCAACGTCCGAGCTAACTCTTCATCTGTTCTACAATTATCAGTCCCCTTATTCTTATTGTACAGTGTCTGAACAGGAACATGTTTTTTCATCTTATTCCTCTTCAAATGTTTGTCCCTACTGGTTCCCTCATCAGAGAGAGTAGCAACCAATTCTAGAGCGCTCTTAGCAGCAGCCACAGCCTTTGCTGCTTTCGCAGCCTTCTCTTCTGCAATGGCTCTTGCAGCTTTTGCAGCCTTCACAGCTTCTAGAGCTGCCAATCTTGAGGCCTCAGCAATCTCCTCATAAGATCGATTAGAGTCTCCAAAATGAGACTTCAATAGATTATTAAGACGGATATCAAAATCACACGGGGGGCTACAAACAGTTGGCGGGGATGGGGTAGATGAGTAAACATCAGAATTCTGCTTCTTCAATCCAGCAAGAAGCCGCTTACGTGGAGGCAAAAGCACATCGGCATCCAAGTGATTAATATCACATACATTAGCTTCCATCTTTTTCCTACATCTACACACTTTCAAACTACAAAAACAACATTAAAAATCACACCTTTATTAGCACAAAGCTTAAGAAAAACAAAACTACCAGCTGGCAGCTTGTTATTTCCAAACCCTACATTAGATTCACATGCTATTAACCCTAAACTACCAAAAACTCAATCGCTTCATTCAATTCAATCCAAATCAATCAAAAAATCCAAAATTCAATCCAAACCCACAAGCAGAAAGCAGAAAAATAACCCAACAGACTAAAAAATGAATCAAATTCAGGTCAGTTCAAGATTTTCCAACCTTCCAATATCGAAAACAGATGATTTGTACATAATTCACCATAATCCAGGATAATTAGCAGCTGATTCAAGAGAATTATGCAAATCTAATTGAACTTAGCTCCTTAGATAAAAATCAAAAAAAAAAAAAAAGTCCCAATTTTGATGTGCAATTAAGATGAAACGCCGAGAATTGAACACAATGAGAATCAATGAAGGCTAAATACCTGATCTTGTCATTTTACAGAAGAAGTTGAAATTAGGGTTTTTAGAGAGAGAGAAAAAGAGAGATGTGGAGAAAGAAAGATGGTGTGTTGAAAAACCAGTTGAAATGAAATGACACAAAATTTTGAAGATCAAATTGTTATTAATTTAATTTAATTTTCAGGAAAAAAAATTATTGGCTCTGATTATAAAGAGCTGAAAAATGGTTTAACTATACATTAAACAATTGCTTAATCGGAGCTCCAATGTAGGCTCCGGATACCGGATACCGGATAGGAAATCAAAAAAATAAATTCTTATCAATCTCTCATTTTGTCCAACTAAATTTGAATTCGTGTATTGTAACACTTTTAATACAAATTCTTTTTAAAATTTTCGAAGCTCGAACCGAAAAGCTTGAATATTTTACTAAGAATTACTATACAAAATATGAATTATAGTATGATAAGTAATTATTATTTAATAAAATATGTATATACCTTAATATTTGTGTAGTTATAAATTGGATAAGTAAATTTGGCAAGTAATCCACTTGTCCTACGTAGGAATATTCCTTAGTTACATTGAAGAATTGTTGTTGAAAAAGGTTCAATCTTTTCCATTTTATTAGCATGAAATTCTTTACTTCAAAGTGATGAGGCCCATCTTAAAATATTATAATTATCGTTTTACAACATAAAATTCACATGCTTTTCTCAGTATATATTTTGAGGTTGTTTGCAGTAGCGTACGAAAAGTTTTCATGAAATTAAGTTCATAAAAAAAAAATGAATAAATTTCAACTAGGGTGAAAAAATGTGTTTGTTGAAGGTTGAACTTAGGACCTCCAATACACAAGCCATGCACCCAACCAACAGACAAAGAACACTTATGTGTCCATATGCTGCAATTTATTTTAGTAGTAGTATGTTCTGTTTTTTTTTCCAGATTTTATATATATATAAAAAAAAAATTGACTAAGCAGTGCCGGGTGACACACCTTGCTATAAGGTGGGTCCGGCCCAGGTTGTTTGGTAGTGGAATCGAGTTATATAGATATTAGTAAATAGTGATATGTGTATTAGATATGTATGTATTAGTAATGTCGATATTAATGTGGAATTTTTAGTTACGCAGGGCTTAGTTATATATAAGGGTTTAATTATGTAGATATTAGTTACACGTGGTTTAGTTTTATAAATATTACGATACATTAGTGCGCTAATTCTTATTTCTTAATTTTAAAAATATTCATTGAGTTAATAATTATTATAATCATTAAAATTAAAAATATCACTAGCTAAAAACAATTGAGTAAATAAAAAATAATTAGCAATTAATATTTCGTATTAAATAAGATTGAGCAACTAAGTAATTTAAATTAAAGTAAATATCAAATAGCTAAAATAGATTAATACATGTATTCGCAGCACGTTGCAACAAATTAACGAAGCAAAAAAAAATCAATTGGATTAACAAGAAAACAATTTACAATCACTACCTTACCATCAGAGAAAAAATTAACTAAGAAATTAAGCAATTATCAAGATAAAAAAAATCAAAGAAAAAACTGACAGCATTTTATATATATACTAGACTAGATAATGTGGCCCGTGCTATTAATATAAATGGTATGTTTTGGGGCTAATAACCGAGTTTTTGAAGCGATTGTTTGCGTGGATAAAGGAATAAGTTTTTTTATCACAAACTTATACTTTCTTTGACATTATTTAAGCTATAATAAGACTACCCACATACAACATTTTTGAAATATTTTATGTTGTCAATTATCATGATTTATAGTATTTTTACGATAGATTCACTTCAAGAATCAGTGGAATTTTTTGTATTTTTTTCAAAACATATTTTATATTGTCAATTATCATGATTTATAGTATTTTTACGATAGATTCACTTCAAGAATCAGTGGAATTTTTTGTATTTTTTTCAAAACATATTTTATATTGTCAATTATCATGATTTATAGTATTTTTACGATAGATTCACTTCAAGAATCAGTGGAATTTTTTGTATTTTTTTCAAAACATATTTTATATTGTCAATTATCATGATTTATAGTATTTTTACGATAGATTCACTTCAAGAATCA
>NW_006238946.1:2287943-2288762 GCF_000226075.1 Solanum tuberosum
ACATATTTTATGTTGTCAATTATCATGATTTATAGTATTTTTACGATAGATTCACTTCAAGAATCAGTGGAATTTTTTGTATTTTTTTGAAAACATATTTTATGTTGTCAATTATCATGATTTATAGTATTTTTACGATAGATTCACTTCAAGAATCAGTGGAATTTTTTGTATTTTTTTGAAAACATATTTTATGTTGTCAATTATCATGATTTATAGTATTTTTACGATAGATTCACTTCAAGAATCAGTGGAATTTTTTGTATTTTTTTGAAAACATATTTTATGTTGTCAATTATTATGATTTATAGTATTTTTACGCAATTTTTAAATATAAAAAACACAAAAAAATATAAGACAAATAAATTAAAATGGACCCAATATATGTTATTTTTGTTGTCTAAAAAAAAATAAGACAAATAAAAAAAATGTTTTAAGTTATTAATTATTGTGATTTATAATATTTTTATGTAACTTTCAAATAACCTACATTACTGGTCACTTTGTCCTAATTTGTGTGATATGAATAATATTACAAAATTAACCCTTTTAAAATGTCTTTAAGATATTTTAAGTTGTTAATTATTATTATTTATAATACTTGTTTGGTAATTTAAAAATGATATGTATTATTTTTTCTGTCCCAATATATGTGAGCCTGATAGAATTCTGAGAGTCAACGTATTGTATTATATAGCTTTTAAATATTTTAAAGCTTTTTAAGTCATTTGTAAATGATATATGTTGCTTCCTTTGTCCCATTTTATATAGTATAAATAAAATTCCAGAAACCAACTCAATTTTTAATATATTTTTAAA
>NW_006238946.1:2289144-2289413 GCF_000226075.1 Solanum tuberosum
TTAAATAATACATATTACTACTTTTGTCTCATTTTATGTGACATTGATAGATTAATTTCAAGAATCAGTCAATTTCTTTTTCTGTGTGTTTTTTAATAAATATTTTAAGTTGTCAATTATCACGATTTATTGTATTTTATACATAATTTTTAACGATAGATTAATTTCAAGAATCAATCGAATTTTTTTATATGTATTTATTTTTGAAATATTTTATGTTGTCAATTATCATGATTTATAGTATTTTTACGCAATTTTTAAATATAAAA
>NW_006238946.1:2290142-2339212 GCF_000226075.1 Solanum tuberosum
TATGTAGTAGACTTATTAGATATAGTAAAAGTATTTTAAATTATTAATTATTGTAATTAAATGCATGGCAAATTGAAAAGGTGTCAAATAGAGAGGAAAAGGGGGTCACATGTTATGAAGAAAATGAATGGTTTTGTAGAAATTTATGTATTATTTTCTACTTTCAAATTTGTCAAAGCAAACTCTTCTTGCTTTGACCAAATTTCCTCTTATATAATAGTAGAATATATATATATATATATTAATTAATTGTTTGGTTTGTTGTAAATTAGCATACATTCAGGAATCGTCTGGTAGCTAATTTTCACTACACCTAATATATAAATAACTTTGTCATTCATATATTAGTTTGGGAAAAAGGTCTGAAATATATTTAAACTTTGATCGAAATTGTTGTTACGATGCCGAACTTTGAAAAAGACCTTTTACTCCCCTACACTATTTAATAGCATATTTTAAAGGTATATATATATGCCTACGTGGACATCATAAATATTGCATAATTATAAATAGTAACATGTCCACGTGGGCACATATACACCTTTAAAATACACTATTAAATAGTGAAGGGGGTAAAATGTCCTCCATAAAGTTTGGTATCGTAACAACAATTTTGGCCAAAGTTGAAGTATTTTTCAGACCATTTTCCCTATTAATTTCATACAACAATTGGTTTGCAAATAGGATAAAAGTTATCAATTTATTAGTTTTATACGATGTTTGATTGGTAGATTTTCAAATGTTATATAAAATTTATTCATGTAGTAATTTTATACAATGTTTGATTGGTAGGTTTCTAAATATTGTATAAAAAATATTCATATATTAATATTAAATGATGTTTGGTCATATTTTTCAGTAACTCTATATAATTAATACTTACATGACTTATAAAAAAATTATGTATAATTTATGCGAAATAGAAGGTGAAATAAGTTAGTTGATTATTGACCATACATGTATTCATGTTATTAATAATAAGTTAATATAAAGGATGAGAAAATAAAATAACTAATATTACTTGCGGGTTACATAGTAACATCAACGATCAATCAGCCAATGAAGACTGTACGTGTGACGTTTAACTTGTCTTTGTGGGCCCTATTACTACAATCAACGAGGTGAAAAGTTTTTGAATAATTTTTTTTTAAAAATAAATAATTATGGTCTAAATATATAGATATTTATGTGGTTTAAATCATCTCATTAATAATATAATAAAAAAATGAAGTTGAATTTATATTCTTCACATTTTTATTTGTTTATTTGCTTTTGATTTGACATGAAATCCAAAAATACAGAGATGATTTTTAAATCGTATGATCTTAAATTAAAAATATTTAAATATATTTAAATATTTTTTAATCTTATAATCTTAAACATATTTGGTGAAATTAAAAATTGTATAAAAAGAGATTGTTCTTTGAAAAATAAATCAAAAGGATAAAGAAGAAAAATAAATGTACTCTACTTGTTAGTAAAATATAAATAAAGTAGTAAAATAGAAATTTCCAAAAATATTTTTTCTTACGCGTGTATTGAACCTATAAAAGTACGCTGCCTTCCCTCATTTTAGAACTCACCATCACCGGCGCAACTTAGAATGAGTATTCCACTGCATTGCCGCCGCTCTCCGGTGACGATCAAAACCTAATCCCCAAATAAATTTTCCCGATCATGCACTGCTCTTCCCATTATCGAGAACTCATGGTAAGATTATCTAGGAATTATTGTTTAAGAAAAACAATAGAGAGATTGTTGTCTTTTTGAAGTTACATTAGTATTCTTAAATGAATGTTTTAAGGAAATCAAGAAATTGTAGTTATAGGATGTTCAAGAATTTGTAAGACAAATTTTTCAAGTCAGTAATGCAGTTTACACAGGGAATTTGAATTTTGTTTCAAAAAGACTGTCTTGTTTATTTTCCTTACTTGTATCTTGCAGACAAGATAATGAAGAAAAACAGAAATTTCCAGTTTGATTCCAGTAAACCTAAATTGATCAATCTGCTCATTGTTGTTAAATTTTCTTACATGCATTGGTTTTAAAGAAATGTTCAAGAAAAGGTTATTTTTTTGAAGTTACATTGGTGGTATTCATAGGAAATTGTTGTTTTCAACAATATATTGACACTGCAAATATTAAGAAATTCAAGAAATCTTTTCTTTTTTAAGGAAATCAAAGAATTGGTTTGTGTTGTTTTTTGTGTAAAATATTCCAAAACACGTAAATCTTTTTGAAAATCTAATGCGGGTGAAATAAATTTAAAACAGGCTAAACATCATTATTACTAATCGTATAGGTTGATTTTCACTCTTCAGCTGTGGAGGTTGGAAGCATAGCTTTGACCTATTAAATATGCCAACACTGTTGGTCTTTGACATTATTCTAGAGACTTGAGGTTCAAGGATAGTTTTCCATGTATCCTTTGTTTCAAAAGGTATCAACTTTTACCTCCTTCAGGTTAGAGTTACTGAGTTAGTATCTTTTCTCTTCTTTGAAGTAATAAAAGAGGGAAATGTATTAATGACTTTGATCTTAGAGGAAGTAACTTAATTTGAACATTTAACACTACTCTAATGTTCTAACAAATAGTAGAAATCATTAATTAGAATGAGAGGATTAAGGAAAAGCTAGAATAGGCTCTGACGAAGTGACAAAATTCTTATTTTTCTTTGATGAGTGGAGGAAGTTTCCTCCTCATCTATTGCTATCCCATTCCCTGCTCCTCTTTACCGATATACCTGTGAACTATGAGATCAAGAAAAAAAATAGATGCAGGGCCCAGAGTTTCAAAGCTACTCTTGAGCTTCCTTCTCCTGCAGCCAAAGAAACTGACTAGACAGTGCTTGTCAGGAGGGAGATTCGATCTTTGCAGTCTTAATATTCATGAAAACATTAGAGATTACAATGTCTTTTTCTAAGTGTCATAGTCTCACTCAAATTCCATCTTGCTTATGTTCTGATCTTGTGATAGAATTGTCATGCCTGCTATTTTTATTCAAATTTGCACCAACAAAAACACAAGTATCTTAGATTCTGGGACAAATTGGAGGCACTTTTGTCCAGAGATTACAGTTGAGTACCTTAGCCATATCTTGGATGTTTTTTCGTGACTTCTTTTGTATTGTAGTTTTGTGATATTACTGAAGAAAAGGATTATGATGAGCGAATTTGTTTGGAAGAACTGTGTGAGAAGGTAATGATTGTCTTAAAACTCATTGATGTGTCATTTCAACGTGGAGTCTGTAACTTAGTGAATTATCAGGTCCTATCTGGACAAAAGAGGACAACAACCTATCTTGATTCCTAGCAAGAAATGGTACGTTTATGGTCATCTAATGTGAAATAGATTTGCCTTGTGCTGCTTGGCTTATAGGAAAGACTCGAAACTCTTTTTCATCGGTAACATTGATTTTGAGTCTTTGACCACGCCTTTTGCAGGTCATGCCTGAAATCAGTTATCAATTACTACACAACTATGCTGACCAAATTCAAAACTGGGATTGGATCTGCAACATTTATTCTCAAGCTTCAAGATCATTTACCAGGTAAGTTAAGGATCTTTGTTTAAATTTTCATCACAGCCAGTCTCTGGAATTTGATAAAATTGCCATTTACCTGAAATTCCATTCCACTAAATTTTGCAACATTCATTGAAGTTGAACTTAACTCTAGCATGAACTTAACAGTAACAGTGGCAGCCAATTCAAAAGTAAACACACTACTAGCTAAACAAATTGAGGCTGTGATACTGAGGTCAGTTGAAGTTAAGTGTAAGTGTTAAATGCTTAAACTGCTTGTTACTGTTATCCTTTCATTAACTACACACACTTTTATCCTGTATTATGGTGAATTATGTACAAGTCCTCTGTTTTTGATATTGGAAGGTTGGAAAATCTTGAACTGACCTGAATTTGCTTGATTTTTTTCGTCTGTTGGGTTATTTTTCTGCTTTCTGCTTGTGGGTTTGAACCTTGATGCTCTCTCGCCTCCACCCACCCCCACATAAGCAAAAGAGAAGGAACTCTTAACTCCTCGTGTCTTTGTTTTCATTTGTGTTGGAACAATAACTTTGATATGGATAGACTAGAGTATAATAAATACAGAGGAATGAGGATCAGTATAGCAGGCCAACTAATTTTTGGGTGAAGAATAATTGATGGATTGATTCTTGATGTTGCTATTCTATTTATTTATTTATTTTTGTAGTTGCAATTATGTTTGGAGATGCATTGTTGCCTTGAGAATGTTCTCTCATTGTTGAGGAGTTGAAGCAGACTTCATTGTGTTTTCAAGTGAGTGGAAAATTGCATTTCAGTCTGCGCGATCATCCAGGAAATTTGCTACCTACCAAGCATAATTCATGACATTGAAAGATGATTTGGATCTAGAGCACGGTATCCAGATTCAACAAATAAATGTATTTAATCTGATTACAGATCCAATCATACTATTTCTGTAAGTTTATTTATCTATTTATACCTACTTAGAGATACAATTAATGTTGTCAAACTCAAAATATACACTCCTTGGGAAGCACTAATCACTATAGGTAAATAGATGTTGCTTTACATTTTATTGATGAAAAGTTATATTTTCTTCTACTTTTTCTGACTCTGGACCTTCACACTCCCTAAGGTTTGGGTGGAGAGGCACATGGTGGTCATAATGGGATACCAACACAATGTGTCCCTACTATAAATTGTGCTTCTCTCTTAATATAACATTGTTTTTCATGGTAAATGACAACAATATAACTACTTTTTCATATCCTAAGATGAATCGTACGAGCAAAACTAAAACCAAGCCTACTGAAAATAATTGTTTCATATCATTCTCTTTTGGTCAAAATCACAAAAGTTTCGTTTCCACATTTGTCAAAGATACAAGATATGTTGAATACACTTGTGATGAAGTTAGATTGCTAGCTAAAAGAAATGGATACAACTTACAAAATTTCAAAATCCTGTATACAAAAATTTTATGTCTTGTCATAGGGGACTTCATCATGAGTTAGAAATCCTTTTCCAGCTTTTGCATCACTAGCGAGGCTGTTCCCTTCTAATGTTGAGTATACAAAAGCAACCCTCCTTTTTCTCCTTTTCGTATGGCTACTCAATACTTCTCCAGAGTGACTTGAAAAGCAAACCTTCTCAGGCAGCTAAAGTCTCTCGCCTTGGTGGATAATAATGCTGAGTTCAAATGATGCAATATAGCAGTCATTGTGGAGCTTGCTTTGTTTCCTCAGGTCCCTCAAAAGAGCACGGGCAACTACTTTATCATGGGAAAGAAGGAATCATTCCTTCAATGACAGTCAACTTCACTAGAACCATGAATCTGGAGTGAGGTCAATTTCTCTTTTGGAAGTCATTTCCCCATCATGATCATCCAAAACTACTAATGAATGAATCAAATCTTACTAAGAAACTAAAACAATCCAAAAAATTAAATCACAAGTGGCACTGATACAGGTGGAGAGTGGGACATAAGCAGTGACAAGACTATTCATCCCAACATCACTTACCCACCTTAATTTGTAGCTTGCTCATACCGATATTAACCCTTTCCACACCTGATTCATTCTTCACCTCTGTTTGCTTTTGATTTTTAAAGTTGAGCCATGGGTGTTGCAAGCACTGCTCAGCAGTTGGTCGTTTCTCTGGCTCAAAATCAAGAAGAGGACTGAGAAATTCCGTGAACTCATGAGCATCACTTTCAGAAAATCTATATTTGTTAACTAGTAATTTATCTAGACAACCATATTTCAGTCTACGGATCCTCTTCAAATCTCCGTGCCTGTCAAAGTAATCTTTGGATCTAGCCCCACCTACGGCTATCTGCTCCACCATAAGTTTGTAAAAAAATAAAATCAGCAGCTATTTTCAGAAATAATTCTTCAAGGCTACAAAAACAATATAATGTGCTCACCTTCCGAGGGATCTTTCCTAGAAGCTCCATCTTCATAGCTAGATGATCCTGCAACCCGCCAAAATGATAACAAAATATAGTCAAGTGAAGTTATAAAATAATTCCTCTTCAGGAAGTAAAATCTATTGGACAGAATTCTTTCAACACTAGGTGGACTCCACCTTACACCCAAAAAAACAGACCTCAAATCAGAAAAATACTCCATAACACTTATTCAGATTATTTTTTTTTTACTGTGAAACGGGTTGCATTATGCAATGAAAGGACAGCTAAACAAAGAAACACAGATGAAATCATCTTACCTCATCTTCGCTGAAACCTTCTCCACCTTTGGGAGTGAACATCATCTCACCAGTAGCAAGCTCAAATGCTATACAAGCCAAAGACCACATGTCAGCAGAGAATGAATATCCAGATTGAAGTATAACTTCAGGGGATCTGTACTGTCTTGTTTGAATTTCTTGTGCAAATTGCTTATCCTCCCAGCATGCATTTCCAAAATCCACAACCTTGCACCTCAAGTCTATCCCATCAAGAGATCTATTTGATTTTGGAGTCCCTCCTACCCCACCCATTGAAGAACGTCTTCCTGATATCCTAGCTGCTGCTCTTCTTGCCCTTTGCTTTAGCTTTTTCTCAATGATATTCATTGTTACTCCTCCATTAGGGTTCCCCTCAGGCCTTTCAAGTATGGGAGTCATTCCGGATCTAATGGGATCTTTTGTGGCATTAATCGTGGTAAGTAAAAGAATATTTTCAGGTTTCAAATCTGTATGAACAATTCCAAGCCCCCCATGCAAATAATCTAAACCAGTCAAAACACATTTGCATATCTCCCTAACTTTGTTCAGTTCAAGGCCCTTATAGTGATTATGCTTGATAAGCCGCAATAAGCTATCACCAAGAAATTCAAAAACCATACATATGTGCTGTCCATTAGGGCCTGTGTGCTTAAAATGGTCAATAAGCCGTACAACATATTTACTGTTAGATTGATCACCATTGGCAATCGCAGAAAGGACTTCAATTTCATGAAGAGCTGCTTGAGCAAATTGTGGTGCACTTTTCTGGATCTTCAAGGCAACAAAACCCTATGAGAAAACAAACATACTAAATTAAAGTTCTTAAAGATCCTTATGAACTTCCAAACCAATAAAAGGAAATCTACGAAAATTATTGCTAAAGTTAATTTTATAGAGAAAGGGTTTCTGAAACATTTCAGCGCTAAGAAAACGGCTAATTATCACTAAAAATTCAAAGCAAATAAACCATGAAGAACATCAATTGCACTTAACTGCTTAATCAAAATAAGAGGTTGTTCTTGAACACCTACAGCAGGTGCTGCTAATAGATTGATATTTAATCTCAAAAAGTCATTCTACCATCTACCCAACTGACTCCAATTCAGGTCAAAGTTGTTCCCAATTTCCCAAAGACCAATGCTTTTTATCACAAAACAAAGTCACCTAAAGAAGCAAACACTACAAAATTCTTGAACTGAGTCATGCCCTTATTGTGAGGAAAACATTACAAGCAACGCACCATTATAAGGGAACATTGTTCTCATGCCCTTGTTGTGAGGAAAACATTACAAGCAATGCACCATTATAAGGGATCATGATTCATGAGTGGAGAATGGAAGTCATCTCAAACAATTGACAGGTACTTCAAACATTAATTTTACTGTACACAGGATCATGCTTATGATCAAGGTCCTAACACTTGATGATGTGTAACGACTCTCGCATACTTGTAAAGAAGCCATGCATATTCATTGTCGTGTCTGTCAAGAACATAATCAATAATGCTAATTACAATACTATGATTATTCTTTCATCAAACAGGATTTTTCAATGAAGATTAAATTGGAAATATTTCTTAACATAACCAGAATGATACAGATGCAACAAGCATTTGTGTTAAAAGCAGTGAAATGTCAATTGCTGCTGGCATAATAACTGAGACAAACATCTATTTTTGTAATAATAGTGATAACTACAACTAGTACACCTCAATCATAAACTCTTCGTAATAAAATTATTTATCAAAAATCGAAAAGAAATAATGAAAACAAAACTCACGGATGATTGAGTATCATAAGCGAGCCAAACGGTGGAAAACTCTCCCCATCCGAGTTTTCGTTGAGCGATATATCGGCCACCGGAAAATGAATCGCCGACTCTCACGGCATGGTACCCTCCCTTCCGGTAAGAATCGAATCCTTCATCTTCATCCTCCGACGCCGACGACGATGAACAAGACATTGTTTATAACTGAATCAAACAATCGTGATCTGAAAATTTCAAAACTACGTTCCCTTTGTTTACGAATTTGATTATTAGTTTCGAGTATTAACAGAAAGTAGCAAAGAAAATATCAAAAGCTCGATAAATTTTGGGGAAGAGAAAAGGTTGATAGAGAAACGAGACAGTGCGTTTAATGAGGGAACATATGTGGCCTTCAATACAAGACTCGCTCCACTTTTTGCTCTTTCTCTCTTTTATTACTTCCTCCGTCTCATATTAATTGTTACTTCTTTCGTCTCATATTTTATAGTTGACGTTGTTAAAAAATTAAAAATTACTTTTTTCATTTCAAAATAATTAAATTATTGAGCTTTTTTTCTACAATTTAAAATAAGTAAATTATTATAGTTCAAGAGAATTGTTGAGTATTTTTTTCATTCTTGCCCCTTGTTTATATTTTCTAAATGATAATTTCAAGAGAGTAAATTGCTTATATTTATGATTTTATTTTGAGTTATTTATACTATTTTTAAGAATAGTTTGAAAATAACTAAAAGGACAAAAGTGGAAAATGATGTTTATTTTATGTTCTAAATATTTTTTTAATAAATGTGTGCATTGCCTCAATAATTTTATTTTGAAATTAATATATAATAATATAAACAAGTTTGTATTACTCTAGTAAAACTATTATTGATTAGTTTATCGCTCATAATTGACGGAAGTGTGATTTTTAAAATAAAATTAAAAATATAAATAATTTGTTATGGATAAAAAATAAAAAGAATAACTAATACGTGACTAAAAAGTACTATTAATTCAGAGATATTTCACCAATGTCATTGGAGAAATGAATTTTATGACTTCTTTTTACGGTGAATAAGTGGAAGTTTCCGTTTGGTACATTGTGGACTACTTTGACTATTTTTATTGGTACGTTGTGGACTATTATGACTATTTTTACTTGAAAGTATCTAGAAATTTTCAGATTTGATTTTTGAAAATTAAATTATATATTTAGAGTAGATTTTTTCGATGAACACTCCAAAATAAGTACGTAACATTAAATATTAAAAACGGACTATTTTGAGATTTGCTATATTGGAAATAGTTTCATGATTGGTCATGAGGGAGATCGATATGGTGGGGATGGAAAAGGAAGTGGTGTGTCCTTGTTGGTCCTTTGGTTGGGGTAAGGAGGTAATCAATGC
Source organism: Solanum tuberosum (assembly GCF_000226075.1). Taxonomy (NCBI): domain Eukaryota; kingdom Viridiplantae; phylum Streptophyta; class Magnoliopsida; order Solanales; family Solanaceae; genus Solanum; species Solanum tuberosum. Next base: position 2,299,531 of record NW_006238946.1, read on the forward strand.
GGAGGGTGGGTGGGGTAGAGGGAAGATCCGCGTATAAATCTTTAGTAGAAAAGATTTTCTCCAAAAGAGGTTTTACGCGATAATTTAAAATAATTAGCTTTAATGTGAATATCAAATATAGAGTGAAAAAACAAAAAATAAAAATAAATAGGTATAGCACGGATATTTAAGACATGCGAGAAAATATTTTTTTGTTTAATAATATATTTTCTCACCCTCTTCTTCTCTGTATCATTTGATAAATTTTTGGGTATAGTCTAAATTTAAAATTTAAATTTGTATTTAATATAATAAATTATGCTTATTAGAAAAAGTTGGTGTAAAACACAAAAGTAAGATCTTGAGATAATATATTTTGTGGATGATATAATATTGATTGACGAAACGTAAAAGGGCTTTAATAGGAGACTGAAGGCTTCGAGACATAACCTAAAGTCTAAAGATTTTAAGTTAAGCAAGATAAGAAAACGAGTCTTGGAGTATAAATTCAATCACGCAATTTATGAAGCGAACATAAATGTGGTGTGCTTGACACACAAGTTACCTTTCTCGAATAGAGAAATTTTCAAGTATATTTGAGGTCAATAATTTAAGGTAGTAGAGAGATTGATGGGAAGTGGGAACGTCACACATTGTATTAGGATAGAGTGGATAAATTAAAGGCTCACATTCAGTGTTTTTGTGATAAAAATATATTGTAAAAATTTAAAGATAAGTTCTACAGAATTGTAGTTGAACCAACTATGTTATAGTAAGCGGATTGCTGACCAGTCAAAAGCTCTCATATCTAAAGATGAGAGTAGCAAAGATATGAATGTTAAGATGGATGGATGTGTAGACATATTAGAAATTATAAAATTAGGAATGGGGATAGGCAGAGGTGAGATCATGACCCTGTAGAAGATAAGATGCGGAAAGGAGCTTGTGATGGTTCGAATATATGAAGATGAGATATTTGGAATCCCCTAAAAGAAGGTTCGAAAGGTTGGTCGTGTTGGCTTGAAGTGGGGTAAAGATAGGCCTAGAAATATTGGGGATGAAGTGATTATGCAAGACATATATAACTTCAACTCAATGAATACATGATCCATGATTATAGGGGAAAATAAAAAATTAAAATAGAATATATGTAGGTAGTTGGACATACTACTTTCCTATTTGTGGAGTATTATTAGTATATAATATCTCTAATTTAAAATTATATTATTTAATTTTTTTTATATAACCTTTTTTTTATTAAATAAAAATTAAATAAACAAATTGAAATTGAGTAGATAAATACAAAATTTACAGCACACAATGATGATATTGTCGAAAAAAAGCATAGTTTATTTTAAACAAAAAAAAAACAAAGGTGTGAAGGTGCAATCAAAAGAGAGAGAGTAATGCTATGTGCATTGTGCTGTCCGAAGCACAAACCCCATCGAACTTCTGACATCACTTTTCTCGATCCTCCGCCTATCGATCCCACCACTGCCCACTGTCCGGCGGCGGCGGATCACCACCTGGGATCTTCTTAAACCTCTCTAATTCCCTGCCCTAATTCCTTATCGCAGATCTAATTCAGTATTCTCAAACTGATTGAATCGGTTCAGTAATGGCTTCGCAGAACCAAACGGATCAATTTGAGGCTTATTTTCGCAGAGCAGATTTGGATCAGGATGGTCGGATCAGTGGTGTTGAGGCTGTTGCCTTCTTTCAAGGGTCCAATTTGCCTAAACCAGTCCTTGCTCAGGTTCGTTCGTCCACTTCTGTGTTCTCTTATCGTCTTCCTTCTTCATCTACTAGAGTGAAGGAGAAGTAAGGAAATTGAAGCTAGTTATTGACAGTTTACTAAGTTATTATGTAGTATGCGTCTCTTTTCGGTGATTTGAATTGTTGCAAGTCCAGTTGCTACTATTACTTGTTAATCTCCTAACAATATACCCAGTGAAATCTCACAAAGTGGGCGGGGAGAGTAGAGTGTAGGTGGACCTTACCCCCCACCCAGTGAAACTAACATATGGATGTTGGTTTGCCTCACTTCTCATTGCAATGCCACGTCTTTCTACCTCTTCTTCCATGACTTGATTTATTGCTATTGATGGCTTATACCTGTTCTACTATGCTTGCTACAGTGGGATCAAAGCAGGAATTGGGTGTTTCGGGTGGAAAGACATGGTTTAATTCAGTAAAAAGAAGCAGAGAAATTTACAATTGTTACATTTGATGAATATTTGGAACCAACGAAAACAATATGAAAACAGGTAGCAGATATGAGATACATGAAAAGTTTAGTCAAAGAGTATAAGTGAAATGGCTATGCATATTATAATTTTTGAAATCTTAACGTTTATGTCCAGTAATATAACAAAATGAATAGCAGTCTGGTAACTTAGAATAGAAGATAGTAAATAGTAGAGTTTGAAATTTGAAACTAGGACGACTACTAAAATGTGTTAGAGCCACTTGAGAATGTAACAAAAGTTGCAGATAATTCTGTGGTTCAGGCTGCTAGAGTGGTGAGACTCAGATATTATTGTTGTTGATACTTGATAAAGTAGTGCAACAACAATTATGATGCTTGCCAGAAGACAGGTCTAGAAACAGATTGCAAGATAATCTAGATGTGGAAGAATTTATAGTTCGTAAATAGTCCATCTGCAACTCCTGCTAACGTCTGGATCTATCAATTTCCTCTTGTTTTCTTACTACAGTTCACGTGTTCTTTTACCTTTATGCAGATATGTTCATCTGCAGCTCCTGTCTAACGTCTGGATCTATCATTTTCCCCATGTCTTCTTACTACAGTTCACGTGTTCTTTTGCCTTTATGCAGATATGGACATATGTTGATCAAAGTCGTACCGGTTTCCTTAGCCGCCAGGAATTTTTCAACTATCTTAAGCTTGTTACAGTGGCGCAGAAACGAGAGTTGACCCCAGAAATAGTGAAAGCTGCACTATTTACGCCAGCTTCAGCTAAAATTCCTGCCCCACAGATAAACCTTGCAACTGTAACAGGTCCTCGTCCAGCGAATAGAGTTGGTTCTGCAGTGCCTCCAGTCACTGGTGCTGCAGTGCCTCCAGTTAGTCGTGCTGCTCCAACAGCAGCACCAAGTTTTGGCATTAGGGGTCAACAGGGTTTACCAGTTCAGCAGAGCCAGTATATGCGGCCTCCTCGACCCTCAGTTCCGAGCACCAGTTTCCCATCTCAACCAGGTGTTTCTAGTCAAGGAATGCCAGGTGGTACCATGGCAGCTTTTAGTCCTGCCAATTCTTCTGATTGGCTTTCTGGTAATGGTGGCTCCCAAGCAGCTGTTACTTCCCAAGCTCCTAATATCATTATAAATTCTAGAAGTCAGGATGGATTTGATCATGCTTCTCCACAACAGGATCAACAAAAGACCACTTATTCAGCAACACCAGGTTCATCAAATTCAAATGATGCAACTCTGCGTGGTAACCAGCCAGATGTTAAGGATCCTAAAGTCGTTCCAGTTTCAGGAAATGGATTTGCATCTGACTCGCTTTTCGGAGATGCCTTTTCAGTTGCATCAGTTCAACCAAAACAAAACTCCGCACCTAGTATATCTTCTGCTGGCAGCTTCCCAGTCTCTCCAGCCATGGTCCCTGCATCTGCAGGGCTCCAACATCCAGTAAAGGCCAGCCCAATTGTTTCACAAGTTGCACTTCCACAGCAACCAGTAAATCAGCATCAGCAAGCTCAGTTGACTGGGAGACCAAACCAACAGGTCTTAGTGCCAAGTGCTGCTGCAAATCCTAATGCAGCTGGAAATTCTCGTTCTAGTCAGTCTCAGACTCCTTGGCCAAGAATGACCCGGGCTGATTATCAGAAGTACAGCAAAGTATTTATGGCTGTGGACACAGACAGGGATGGAAAAATTTCTGGCCTGGAGGCAAGGAACCTCTTTCTAAGTTGGAAGCTGCCTCGAGGTTTGATTTCCTTACTGCCATGATGATTTGAGAAATACTATGTTCATTCTGGTTGTTTAGTTCCGAGACAGATATTTATTTGGTAATTACAAATATCTATTACTGGTTTTGTTACGATCAACTGAATGTGTTATGTATCCTTTAGTTATTACCAAGTGATTTGGGACATCAATATTTGCTGCTGTTCTTGCAGTTAGAAGCCTTCGATTTTGATGATTGGGACCCTGGGACATTGATTGATCTGTGTGGTAGCTTGTAATTTTAGAAAGTTGGTCACGAGCTTGTTTGATTATTCTTTGTGGGAAGGGCGAGCGCTTAATACCCCTTAATCTTCTTAAACTTGCTATTTGCCCTTCAACTTCGGTAGCTGTGTTGTTCCGCAATTGTTTTTTGAGAAATGATAAGTTTTATCAAATCTGCAGCGCTGGGGAACTGCTGAAATATGTACAAGTGAACAAAAAACAAAAGAAAATCATGTTCTAATCGTACAGGGACTCTAAGAGGCTAAGTATCAATTTTGCTTCATTTATGAATTCCTCTTTACACCCAAAAAAAAATAGTGTACACTCTGATTTGATTTGCTAGATTGAGCATGTTTTGTCTTCAACACACCCGACATTCCTTTCAGCTTAATAAGTAATTGTACTTCATTTATTAACTAGAAGTACAAGTTGTCTAGGTAGGTATTCCTTGATACACTTATTATTTACTTAGATTTCATTAGTGATAGAGACTTAAGAGCTAAGTGGAAATGTTAGAATCCAATTATTCTTATAAAAGATAAATCATCTATCCTTAATTTTTTTCGTATTCATCTACAGTTTTTTAGAAAGTTGGTTTACTTCTTACAAACTGTAGTTCTTTGTTTGGAAGAGCTTAAACCAGATAAGTTATTTAGTTAATCATGATATCTCCCTGTGAAATTGGCTATTTGAAATACTTATGTTGGATGCACCATACTATTAAATAGTGGAACTTGATTCTTGCGTGCCCAAACATTTTCTTGCTTGGTAAGGGCTTTGCATCATAAGATTCTTAGGCTTACAGTGACTATGGTTTTTATTCAAACATCTAGTGGCTTTTCTTGAAATTTGGAATGTGTGGCGACTCTTTACTTCTCAATAGTTCTAGTACAGCGCATCGTTTTATGTTCCGTCGGGGCTATGCACTTCATACTTTTAGCAGGCTACAATTTTCTTACAGGTCTTTTAAGATATTGTTGTGCTGTGTATTATGACCCTTGGCACAACATCTTTCTTGCTCATGAGAACTCATGCTGAATTTTCTTTATATCTCTGAGCTTTTGGTCCTTCAGAACAATAATATGGTATGCTTTTCGTTTGTCAGAGGTGCTGAAACAGGTGTGGGATTTATCTGATCAAGACAATGATAGCATGCTGTCTTTAAGGGAATTCTGCATTGCTCTTTATCTGATGGAGCGGCACAGGGAAGGTCACCCTCTTCCTTCCGTCCTTCCGACCAATCTTATTTTCGATGAGTCATTATTGCCTGCTTCTGGTCAGCCTGTCCCACCACATGGTGCTGTCGCTTGGAGACACACACCAGGTAAATTTATTTCCTCTGTTTATAATAGTCATTATGCATGGCTCATGATTTGTGAATGCACATATGTGTATTAGCAAATAGAGAAGCTGATTCTGTTTTGATTAGTATATACAGGCATCTAAAGGCGTTTATAAAGGTCTTGATTCTCTCCATCTATAGACTGAGGTTTTCGACTTTGATAATTAAGGTGTTTGGATTGACTTTTTAAGTAGCTTATAAGTTAAAAAGCTAAAACTCATAAAGTTGGTCATACCCAACTTTTGCCTTTCAGCTTATTTTTGTACTTTTTTGACCTAAAAGTAGGTGCTTAAAAGCACTTTTTGTCTTTTCCAAACACTTCCAAAAATTAAAAAGAGCTTAAAAGACAAAAGCTACTTAAAATAAGTCAATCCAAACAACCTCTTAGACTCTTCCCCATTACATGATATCAGAGCCTAACCTTCGGTAAGCCTGTTTTCATACTTTTAAGTCAGTATTCAAGTCATAGTGGGAAGCCCAAAAATCTAGTTACAAATGCGAAGGGTATTGAGATGTATAATCTTTCCATTCCCGTTTATGTCACACACATCCTTTTTTGTCCATTCCCAAAAAGAATGACACCGGAAACAATTAACTTTATACTTCCCATTTTACCCTTAATGAGAAGCTTGTGTAACAACACAAATGTAATAGAATCTCAAGGCAACAAGATTCATATATTTTAGAGCTGCACAAATGCGATGATGTGTTTTGGGTCACAAATGTCCAGTTTTCATTTTATTCTTCAACTCTGTGTTAAGTCAAACTAGGTCACATAAATTGGAACAAAGGGGATATAAGGGCACTCGAAATGGTCTTTAAATGTCTTGTTCCAATCAGCCATAACTTTAAGGGTTTTGAGTTCGATGCTAAGATTCTTTCACTCTTTGCATTATAAGCATTTCATCTGATGATAACTTTGTATATGGAATGTGCCCAATTCACAATTTACTTAAACTTGAATCGCAAAATATGAGTAGCCATATTTTGATCTGTAATAATATTATTTGAATGTTGAGAAATTATCTCTGAGCCTAAAATTTCCTCCAGAACATGCCTTAAAATATCTCTGCGTAGACCAAGTTATATTGGATGAGAGGAGAGACTAAAAGTTGTCTTCTCTTTTTCTCCCACATATTTGGGAGTTAATTGTATGGCCAGTTACAGGCTGTTGTCATCTTTGTAGCTTTTAGAAATATATTAGCTATCACACCCAAGGGTGTGGCCTAGTGTTCAATGAAGTGGATGGAGAACCATGAGATCCGGGGTCCGAATCTCGGCGGACGCAAAAACAGGGGCGGAGCCAAAACTTTTGCCAAAGGTATTCAAAAAGGTAAAAAGAATGTTACCAATTATGTTAAGTTACCTTTTCTCGAAAAAAGGTAAAAAGAATGTCTCTAGCGAGGCTCGAACCCACAACAATGGGCTACACATTATGTCCTTTGGCGCTGAGCTGCAGTGCATATTGTGTTAAGGGAATTCAACAACAAACCCAGTGTAATTCCCAAGTGGAGTTTGGGAGGGTAGTGTGTACGCAGATCTTACTCCTACCTTCACAAGGTAGGCAGGCTGTTTTCGAAGACCCTCGGCTTAAGTAGGAACGACAACATCAAAATATATATATACATGTCAGTCGCATACAATCAGATCAATCAATCAATCCACCCCGAGCAGCCTGTTAAGGTGATTCAAAACTTACTATTTATATATAAATAAGTAAATTGACTTTATATATAAAGTGTGAGTTTCCGACAAAGGGGTTCAGTTGAACCCCCTTGTACCCCCGTAGTTCCGCGCCTAGGCAAAAGCATTAGGTGATTTCTTCTCATCTGTCCATACCTTAGTGGACAGAGTTACCCGGTACTTGTGTTGATGGGAGGCTGTGTTGGAGCTATATTTAAAGTTTTGAAACAAATATTTGTTTGAGTATTCAGGTATGAAATACAAGCATAAGGCTTCATACAATAGAAGTAAAAGCACTTTATATTTATTTGAAGAGAGTGCACCAAATATAAGAAAGAGGAAATTAATAGTATTTGGCAATCTATATCTTTCATTTGAACCTCCTTCTATTTTCCAAGGTAGGTACCGGTTCCCAATCAAACTCTCTTCCTCCTCATTTCAAGAAGGGAAGCTAACATCATCTAAAAATTTGTCCTCGTATTGCACGATATAATTCTAGTATATATTGTATAGCAGAAAAAGAACCGTCAATCTGTCTAGGACTTTGCTAGTATGTTATTTGGTATCCATATCAGTCTGGATAATTCTCCTCCTGTTTCTTGTGTTTTGATTTAGTTTCATGATTCTTTTGATTTCCAGCCTCCCAGCAAACACAGGGGCCAAGGGTTCCAGGACAGATGGCTTCTGGCGCTCCAGGAAGGCCTCCACGTCCAGTTCCCATTCCCCAGCCCAATGAAGCTGTGCAGCCTGGTCAACAGAAGCCTAAAGTTCCTGCACTGGAGAAGCATCTTGTTGATCAACTTAGTCAAGAGGAACAGGATGCATTGAATTCAAAGTTCCAGGAAGCAACTGATGCAGAAAAGAAGGTGAAATTTAACTGTTCTTCTCGGCTACTATTTCCTTTATTCCTTACTCTTTCTCAGTTCTTCCAATACTCCCTTCTTTTTCCATGATTATCTGAATTTACGTTTCACAAATTGGGTCTTTAACCAAACAAGTGAGAAAACAAATTGCAATTTGAGATGGATCTTGAACAGTATGTATATACTAGTGAAGTGTGTGAATGTGACCGCCGTTTTAACACTTGCACCTGGATGCAGTTTTGTGCATTGCAGGAAACTTGGCAGTATTTGCTGGTGTGTTCTGTCTTCTTTTATTTCAACACTAGATTATATTGTATTTATTTGTTGGGTTTGATGTACTAAAAGGCAAATGAACACTTTCCTTTCGGAACCAATTGACAAGTCTGATGTGTGAAACAACGATGCTACATTTAATTTGCTTCAGAATGTGAATTATATGCATTGTATGGATACTGTTGTGTCTGTATTGTCATAATTTCCTTGGTTATCATGTCAGTTGTAGCACTAACTTTTGATTATTTCGCAGTATTTAGAGAACTATAATCAATGAATATTTGGCATTTTGTGAATTTCCTTAATTGTTAATTTGATGCTATGGAGGACCAGACACGGATCTTCATGTGTGAATTTAACTTAATTCTAGTGGAGCCTCTTCTTATGTCGGTTGGTGCTTGCTTTACTTCCAAGTGCTTGTAACTGCCAACATTTATTAATACAATTTCCCCCCTCTATGCTATAATATTGAAGGTCATGGAATTGGAGAAGGAAATTTTGGAAGCAAAAGAAAAAATTCAGTTCTACCATGCAAAGATGCAAGAAATAGTGAGTGTCTGATCTTTATGCACCTCAACTTCAATCAATTATATTCAGAGATCTAGATATTCTTTTTTTTGTTAAGGTAAATAATTTCATTAACAATTGTATACCAAAAGAAGAGATCCTACAATGCTAAAATTGTCTGCTTTCTCCTGTTATTTCTTTTACCAGATTTTATACAAAAGCCGATGCGACAATAGACTAAATGAGATCACTCAAAGAACTTCTGCTGACAAAAGAGAGGTAAAAAACTTTTCTGAACATAGGGAAACCACATCTCGTATACGTTGTTTAACTTAAAATGGAGAATTTGACAGGTTGAGTTATTGGCTAAAAAATATGAAGAGAAATACAAGCAGACAGGAGACGTTGCCTCTAAATTGACAATTGAAGAGGCCACCTTTCGGGATATTCAGGTATTTGTGGATTTGTTTTGTCAAATGCATTGGTGTAAAGTTAACTTCCCTTTTTCATATTTTCTTTGTAAATCATGTGAAATTGGCTTGTGTTTAAATGGTGTTATGTTGCTGAACCTTTTATAGGAGAAAAAAATGGAGCTATACAAGGAAATTGTTAAAATGGATCAAGATGGCAAGACTGATGGTATCCAGGTTGGAATATTGTCTCACTACTCAATTTGGTAGAGATAAGTAGAACTTTTATGAAGCAGTCATTTCTCTTTTATAGGACCGTGCTAGTCACATTCAGGTGAATCTTGAGGAGCTAGTAAAATCACTGAATGAACGGTGCAAAACTTATGGTTTACGAGCTAAACCAACTACACTGCTTGAGCTTCCATTTGGTAATTGTACAAGTCTTTTATACTTTGTGTGAAGATATGAGCTTTCATTTGGTTGTCTCATCTATTGCTATATTTTTATTTTTAAATCAGTAAAATCAAATAAAGAAGATCTTTTTGAAAATATAACTCCAATGCCTTGTTATTTTGTGTGCTGAATTGTGACTTAAGCTATTGTTCCTGAGAAGAATCTTGATGATAAAAAATGGTTCCCTGGAAGAAATTGTGACTCTAGCGGAGTCTGTTCTGTTTTAGAAGTGCCATTTGAGTTTCACCTATCTTGATTCTTGGCTAATAATATAATGAGCTGGACGGGCCTGCAAAAAGTATTTTCCATTAGGCACGTTAACTGGACATTCGACCAGCTATAACAGAGATCCAAAAGTCACTGGTCAATCTCAAGCCAAAGCCTTTCATTCTTCCAGACAATTTGAGTGTATTCTTTATTGGGGCATTAGAATTAACTTGTTACTGACTGTTTATTCTTTTCAAATGCTTTCTCATACTATAAGTTGTATTTTCGAAGGTTGGCAACCAGGCATCCAAGAGGTTGCAGCAGACTTGGATGAAGAGTGGGATAAGTTTGAAGATGAAGGTATGTTTTAAGAAGTCAGCTTGTTAATCGAAGTGCTGACACTCAAAATGCCTCCAGAGGCCAGTGAATCAGTTTTGTTTCTTCTTTGTGTTGCTTTTGGATGTGAGGGCATATTTGGCTCACTTTGTTGTTGAATTCTTTTTCTTCCAGGATTCACATTTGTGAAAGAGCTGACACTTGATGTGAAAAACATCATTGCCCCTCCTAAAACAAAGTCTTCATTGGTTCGCGAGAAAGCATCTTCTTTAGCTGAACATGATTCTGGAAAATCATCTGCTGATGCTTATACTGATGCAAAGATAGATAAGCTGCCAAACCATGTACAAGCTAGAGAAGTTAGTGACATGGAATCTGCACATGGACATCAGCAAACAGCAAGAAGTCCAACTGATAGTCCATCAAGGAGTAATGCAGTTGAAAGCCCGTCAAAAGAATTCCAAGAGTCTATGTACGGGAAGGATGTCAATTTTGATGGTTCACCCCATGGTGCGCAAAGGTAATGTGGCGGTTCTCTCTTCTTTTGACCATTTAGTCTATCATGCTCTCTTGTTTCCTGTTAAAGAATTCTGAGTATGTTCTGTACAGGAAGGACACTAGTTTTGATGGTTCACCCCATGCTGCTCAAAGGTAATATGGTGGTTCTCTTCCTCGTTTTTGTGATTCAGTATACCACGTTCTTTTGTTTTCCAATGACCACAAATTGCCTAGAATACTCAATTGTAGAGGGTTTTCACCTTCTATAAATTATTGTACAGTTCCCTAGAAATCTGAATCTCTTCGTTTGATTTTATGAGTGCAGTGAACACTGGGGTACTGAATCTGTGTTCTCGAGGGATAAAAGGTTTGATGGATCTGGCTGGGGTACGTTTGATACCAACTTTGACACTGATGCCGCATGGGACGTCAATTCTGTTGCAAAGGTAAATAGATTATTTTGCATTTTCTTTTTCAATTTTGCAACTGCTTGGTTAGATGAAGACCTTATCATGTTGTAGAACATTATTGTCTAGGCAACCTTCTACTCGTTCACAGAGTTTGTCTTGTTTCGTAGAATACCTTTTGACATTATTTTAAAGCTGAAAGTCCACGTTATATTGCTTACTTTCTTTCTTTGTTTATGCAGGATTCTGATCATGACAATTTCAAGGAATCTTCTCTTTTTGGAGATGACGATTGGGGCTTAGCCCCTATTAAAACGGGGTCCAAACAGTCCATCAACACACTACCGAATCAAATGCCATCCTTTGATTCTGTTCCTAGCACGCCAAGTTACAATGCTGGGTTAGACAACACGTTCCCTAAGCAAAGCCCTTTCTTTGATTCTGTTCCTAGCACTCCAAGTTACAATGCTGGATTCAGTTATTCAGACAACACGTTACCGAAGCAAAGCCCTTTCTTTGATTCTGTTCCAAGCACCCCAAGTTACAACTCTGGATTCACTCAGACTGATACCTTGTTCTCGAGGCAAAGTCCCTTATTTGATTCTGTTCCTAGCACACCAGCTTATAATTCAGGAGGCTCCCCGAATGCAGATAATATGTTCCAGAATAAGAGTCCGTTTGCCTTCGGGGACTCAGTTCCTAGCACACCTATGTACAGTTCTACAAACTCGCCTCGAAGACATAGTGAAGGGTTTGAAGAAAACTCGAACAGCTTCTCCAGATTTGACTCCTTTAACATGAATGATAGTGGCCCCTTTGGCACTCGTGACTCTCTTTCAAGATTTGATTCAATGCACAGCACCAGAGACTCTGACTACGATCATGGTTCATTCCAGCAACGGGACTCATTTGCTAGGTTCGATTCATTTCGCAGCACCGCAGACTCTGACTATAATTTTGGGCTCTTTCCTCCTCGCGAATCACTAAGTAGGTTTGATTCCATGAGTAGTACCAGGGACACAGATCATGGTCATGGTTTCACATCATTTGATGATGCCGATCCATTTGGTTCAAATGACCCATTTAAGACGTCGGCCGAGAGTCAGACACCAAGGAGAGATTCTGATAGTTGGAAAGCGTTTTGATGGGATGGAGTACTAGTACGAAGTCTTGTTTCATTTTTATCTTTTGGCCAGTTTGTTGTTTGTAGGTATGTAATGTTGTGACTAGATAAAAATGTGTGCGGCATGCATTAGTATCACGATAAGCTCTGTTGTACTATTATTTTATTAGCTTGATTTTTATATTTTTTTTCCATGTGAATTTTGACCTTTTCTACCACATTATTTTTTCGATTCAAGGTGGACACAACTTTTGCTGGTCACCCATATTGAATGTATAGTGTATAATGAGCATTTTTTATCAGTTTATATTGGAGAGGTATTTTGTTTTATGAGGTGGATTTGGGATCCTTGCGACTGAATTTTTTATTTTTTTTTGGGTGCATTTTGTGCTTCCATCTTATCACTTATGTTGTATTGCTAAACTAATCGAATTATGGATTGGTAGTAAAAGAAGTTATCTTATATTGTTTTTTTTCTTTATTTCTTGTTGGTATGCTGTTTATCATCGGCCAAGGGTAACTTGAAAAATTTATCAGGGTGCGAAATATGCATCTTATAAAAATATCTTCACATGAAAAATAAAGAAAAAGCTAAGCCAATTCTGAAAAGATCTTTGCCAAGGATGAATAGGTTCCATACACTGCAAAAGCTGTGCCCATGAAAATAAATGCAGCATCCAAAGCCAAACTATACCAGCCCAGCTCATCCTTAAAGACAATCAAGTGAAAAAAAGCAGGCAACACAAACCCCAAAACAACACTCACACTGCTACCAACCAATGACATGAAATCAGCAAAATTAGGTACTGTCAATGCCACACAACAGACTGTCAAAACCACAAGCCATCTCAACCACAAGCAGTATCTGCCTTCATAGAATCTCCTTTCCATCACTTCATAAACTGGATTCATCATCAGTGGGAAAGCCAAGAAGAGGTTTATGCAAAGGCCAAGCTGCACCAGGCTGCTAAGCGATCCCTGTCGAAAATTAGTAGTGATTATATCCTTGGTCTCTTCCCCAAAGGCAAAGTAACCCAATGCTCCAAAAGCACCATATAAAAATGCTACAAAGGCAACTGACAAACCCAATATTTTCCCAAATTTGTTTTTGTCTCTTGTCTCAGATTCCAGAGGCAACACCATTCCCATCCCTTCAAAAGCAAAAACAGCCACACCAAGACCATAGAAAAACACACTGAATCCACCACACATTTCTAAACTAGGCCTATTCTTGAGGTAAATTAGCACATCTTCAACCATCACTACACCCAAAGCTCCTAAATCAACAATTTCAGCAAAAATACTCAAAGGGGCTAAAAGGGTTAGTGTTGGAATTGAATTCAACCCCAACTGGAAGGGGAAACAGCTCCAAATATACACCGATTTAGGTGAAAATCCCAAGATTCTGGGATTTGTTTCTATGACAGAAGAATTAAACAGATATACTAAAGTATTACCAATGAAAATCATGTATCCAACTGAAAAACATGCTTGGGAGAGAACAATCATAACATCAACAACAAAACGACCAATAGGTCCACACACAGCAAATCCCAAATCACCAAAAGATGAGATTTTTGCACCTTCAAATTGGGATTCAAGCTTACGCCTACAATAAACAAGAAGCATCATACAGTAATAAGAAAGAGTGGCTATTGAGATGATCAAGAGAGACCCCATTACCCATCCTGTTCTCTTGAATGTGTACGGAAGTCCAAGAACCCCTGCACCAACGAAAGACATGAAAATATTAGCAAAAGTCTTTAAAGGAGAAGAAAGTTGTTGATTTTGGCCCAAAAATGGCACATCCTCTCCAGGTACATGGGTTGATGAACTTGCTTCGTCTGTCTCAAACCCCATTGTTGTGTAATCCTAATCAATAACACAAAAAAGATTGATAAAAATGAAATCTTTTTCGTTGTACATAAAAGAAAATCCATTTGGGGGCTCCCCTAATATAATTGGACTGATAAGACTTGTCCTTTATATGGTATACACAATCTTCACGTTTGTCTAATGTCCACTCCACTCAGGTAATCTCGATTTTCGATTTTAAAAATTACTGTATTATTATTAAAAACATCTCTATTTTCTTCCAATACCTTTTCTTAATTTGGATGAAGTATTAATACATATTGATGTGTTATCTTTGGATTCATGAACTAAGTATCTGTCAACTTCTTATACTAAAATCATTGAATGAAACAAAAATCTATAACAAATATTTTAATTAATCATAGTTAAGTGTAAAAACATCTATATACAAACATATGTTATGCATCTATTTGTTTTAGTTCCGAGTGTAAATAAATTAACGTATCACATATTTCAATCACAGTGAGAAACATCCATATGATCACAAGAACTTCAAATGTTCATGTATTTTGATAGCACAAGAAACCTCAAAAACCAAGTTCATACAAGGATTAGTTTTTGAAATGATTTCTACCAAGCAATTTCAAGAGTCTTTAACTTCATGTTATAATGAATAACATAACAAGTGGAGTATAGTATAAAGAGGAGATAACCAAATAGACCATTTTTGAGTAATTATAGCTTCTTGCAGTAAATATTCAATCATACATGAACATGACCCTCACACCCCTCAACATACTCACAAACAATAGCTTAACAAATGAATTACTAGTAGGAACAAAGTGTGGACTTACTTGCCCTTTGCTAAGGAATAAAAACAATCTCTTCAATATACATCTTATGAAATGCTATGAGGAAAAGAAACTAAGCTTTTTTTGCTAATATCTCCATCAGGGAAGAATAGGTTCCATAGACAGCAAAAATTGTGCCCATGACAATCAATGCAGCATCAAAAACGAAACCATGCCATCTCAATTCATCTTTGAACACAATTAAGTGAAACAAAGAAGGCAACACAAACCCCAAAACAATGCACACACTGCTCCCAACAAGTGACAAGAAATCAGCAAAATTGGGCACCGCCAATGCAACAAAAGTCACTGCTAAAACCATAAGCCATCTCAACCACACACAGTACCTGCCTTCCCAGAATCTCCTTTCCATTACTTCATAGACTGGATTCATCATAAGGGGGAAAGTGAAAAACAGGTTTATGCAAAGGCCAAGTTGAACAAAGGTGCTGAGCAATCCCTGCCCAAGATTAGTAGTGATTATATCTTTAGTGTCTTCCCCAAATGCAAAGTAGCCCAATACTCCAAAAGCACCAAACAACAAAGATATGAAGCCCATTGCCAATCCCAAGATTTTCCCAAACTTGTCCTTGTCTCTTGTCTCTGATTCCAAAGGCAAAACCATACCAATCCCTTCAAAAGCATACACAGCCACACCAAGTCCATAGAAAAACACATTGAACCCACCAAACATTTCAAGAACAGGCCTGTTCTGGAGGTAAATCATCACATCCTCAACCATCACTACACCCATAGCTCCTAATTCAACAATATCAGCAAAAATACTCAAAGGGGCTAAAAGGGTCAGTGTGGGAACTGAATTCAACCCCAACTGAAATGGGAAACAGCCCCATATATACATTGCTTTGGGTGAAAATCCCAAGATTTTGGGATCTGGTTTTGCAATTGAATAGCTGAACAAATATGCTAAAGTATTAGCCACAAAAATCAAGTAACTAACACAAAAACCAGCTTGAGATAGAATAATCATAAGATCAACAGACAATCTACCAACAGGTCCACACACAGCAAACCCCAAATCACCAAAAGATGAAATTTTTGCAGCTTTGATGTGGGATTCAACCTTACGCCTTGAATAGACCAAAAGCATCATACAGTAGTAAGTAAGAAAGGCAACTGAGAAGAGCATGATAGAACCCATAACCCATCCAGTTCTCTTAAAGGTGTAAGGAAGACCAAGAACTCCAGCTCCAACTATGGCTATGAAAACATTAGCAAAAGTCTTGGAAGGAGAAGAAAGATGTTGAATCTTGCCAAGAAGTGGTGTATCTTCTCTTGGGATACTCAAAACATGAGAAGATGAACTTGCTTCATCTTTGTTGAACCCCATAGTCTTATTATCCCAAAATCAAGAATCCAATCAAAGTTTTACACAAACCCCAGATATTAAAAATCAAAACTTTAAGATTTGATTAACAAGAACAAAAATCAAGATTGAATCTTTTTTCTTGCTCTTTTTGAATCTTCTTGGAAACAAGGTATATATTTGGTATGAGTTTTCAGGTTTAATATTCTAGTCTTTAAGCTGCCGACGGCTGTGGGGCATGCAGAGCTGTAAGATTTCCAAATCAGAGCAAGTTGAAACTACCAAACAATGTAACAAAAATAAAATAGTGACAATTGTGTTAGTCATTTCAAATACTACATAAATTCTTTTGTTCTAATCTTGGTCATTGAATGAACCATTTAAACATCTACAAGTAGTTTTTTTTGTTTTTTCACATTCGATTAATCTTAATTCACGCCGTAAATCTCTCAAACTCCTTGTGAAAAGGAAATTTTATTTGTTGAGTGTAGTCCAAATGATATTTCATATTTATTTGTTTAGGTTTGATTTGGCATATTTCTTAAAAAAACAATAAATAAAATATTATTTTTAAAATGAATAGTACTTAATAACATAGATAGTATAAAAGATTTTCTAAACTGAACAAGTAAAAGTATACTATCTACTTTTTTAATAAAATGAACACATAAATGTGAAAGGAAATAGTAAGTTAGTAACTAATGCATCGATTTAAATTCACTGATAATATTAAAAAAAAAAAAACTATCAGTACATATAAATTATTAATTGTTTTCTTACGAAATGGGGCCTTGATTTAGACATTAGTTGTATATTAGTAGTAATAAATTTAAATAAGAGAAGATTTTGTAATATAGTAAACATTAAAAAGTACAAATTACATAATCAAACGTTAGAGAAAGTTTTCTTTTACTTTCCTTGTTTCTCTTTGGTTTGTTTGTGGTCGAAAAGAGAAGATGATAAGATCATTAAAACGTGTTTTCCCTCTATTATTAGAAGGAACAAAAAACTTTTGAATTGGTCATATTTATGGAGGCTCTGCCAATAAATTGTCATTAGTCAACCATCATCATCATTAAAAATAAAGAAAAACGCTAATAGGAACTAGACACGTTGCACAGTTATTAGTCACAAAAATTTCATGGAAAATAAGTTCATACAGTTTGAAAAACTTCAAATAATTATAGAATGCTCACCGTCTTTGATTTGTATGAAATATTTCTGTAAAACGGTAGTATTTGAAGTTTGTTAGTTTCAAAAGTCTTTTATCTTTTGAATTAAAAAACAAACACCGAGCCTAAAACATTTTGCATTAACAAATGTGTCTTAATAACCTTTCATTTGTGTGCTTAAATATTTTGCAGAATATCTTCGAAGATACGTTAGCATCAAGAATATCTAAGAGTTTTGATCGTAGAAACAAAAAAGAAGTTAAAAGTGATATTAAAAGAAAATAAGAAAAGTCACAGCAACTCATAGAATATCCAGAAGCATTTTAAGATTGATATTTTGTTGGTCATCGTTCGTTTTTCTTCTTGTTAACGTCTAATCAACAAGTCCCAAATTTATTTATTTATTTTGGGTGGCTCAGCAATTATAATAATCCCCTTTTGGATAAGAAGATTCTGTCTTTTCATCAACTTTCTCTCTTTTTAACCCCATTTGTGCAGACTCACCTTGGCTTATTTGTTTGACCTTTCTTGATAATAAAGATATTAAACTTTGGAGACAAGATCACTGTTCCTTTTTGTAACGACCTGGAGTCTATACACTACCCCATTTTCATGCAGATATTTGCTGAACAAAAATGCAACACAACGTGTGTTATTGAACCAAAACTATCCCTCATGAGGTGATGAGAATTATTTTGAAAAGAACTCAAAAATGTTATGTTTATAGCATCGAAATGTAGTAATATTCACCTTTGAGTAGTTTCACTGTCTCCTCCTTTCATATGAGTCGAGGGTCTTTCGAAAACAGTCACTCTACCTCCACGAGGTAGTGGTAAGGTCTGTGTAGATTTCACAGGGTATGTTGTTGTTGTTGTAGAATATCAGAGCGTTATAAAGATCTTTCAAGATTCCAGATAAACTGAGAAATACTTTTTAGGAAACAGCTATCTAGATTACAAAACTGAGAAATAGCTTTCAAGATTTCAGTGGAATTCATACCCACTTTGGTGATATACCTCACAAGCAGGCATATCATTGCTTTGGAAAAAGGATGAAACTTCATTTATGCAAAAACATGAACAGAGACTTGCGGTGACATACCTCACATGAATAAACCATTGCTGCCAGTAACCCTGGAGCAACCTTGTGGGATTAACAGAACAAAACAAGAGACTACATGCAGGTATGCACTAAAAATCCCCAATAACCAAGAGTCACCATAACACCAGCTTGTCTACTTCACAAATTAAAAGGTCAATATATACTGAAGTTGAACTTGCTTTTATGAATTCCGATGTTGAAGTTGGTTGGATTTGCATCATCAAACAATATATTAGCTCTACAACTATGAAGAGACTATGCAACAACAAAAAATGTGCATTATCAGATCCAAATAACCACAGTAACCTAAGATCAATATTCCTAGTAAACTGTCCTCTTAAAACTTCTAGATAACCTAAGAACTAAGACTAAAAGAAAATAAAGAGAGACAATTTTTTGATCGAAAGAAGAGTAACACTAGAGTGTTCATGAGATTTACGACATTCCTCTACCCGACGTAAAATTGTGTAATGCAGATACTTCCAGGATTGTCTAGGTTAAAGAAAACTAGAACAGCATAAAACAGTAACTTCAACAAAGCAGTAACACCCAAAAATACAAAAATCAACCGACCACGTATTGCTGTCATAGCATGATAAGAATTGCTCTTTCATGCCCAAAACTAGAAAGAAAAATGTCAACGCAGAAGCATCAAAAGTCTAGATCAAATGAAGTTACTATATCGACCAGGTCAATCAAGTAAAAGTCAAAGTTCACAATGTTAAAACTAACAAAAGTCACACTTCCAGCTAAGGTGCTTGGATTTGTATCTGATACAATAATAAGACCAGCAAAGTTCTGGCTTCAGCTAGATTTTTTCTCAATGAGCACTGGTAATTGCAGGCTGTAGTATGATACAAGTATAAATTGTTAACGAACATAGGTTCATAGATGGTTTGAACTGCTATGCAATCACTGATCAAACCTGGCACTAACTAAACACCTCCCAATAGGAAACTTAGATGCGCGAAAAATGAGAAAGAACAGACTGAGGCAAAGAAAATATAATCGCAATAACGGTTTCAACAGCATAGCGATGCAAAGGGGACCGACAATTAAACATAAAGACAGACACCAAGCAGCCAAATCGATGCAAAATGCAAGAGGTGGCTAAGGAATCTATTTCTACATGAAGACATTATGAAAATATAGATAGGTCTATTTTAGATGACTAAGATTATGGACTATCACCAATGGAAAAGTATTAAAATCAGGAAAAGCAAAATTTATGAGGAGGATTTGACCCCAAAAAAAAGAGGTGTGCTGATTGATCCTTAGAAGAATGCCAATCTAACAGATCAAACATATGAGATAAACTAACTACAATTTCAAGCAAGGGATCTCCAAGGAAACCCTAAAGAGTCTAATTGTATTCGGTGACAAAAACAGACAGTTAATGTTGGACCAATTCCCAATTGTGCATCAGGAGCGAATTCAATATGAGAAATTATTGTATTGTATGTTTTTCAAACAATAGATTCTCTAATGCTATTATTCCAATTCTATTGGACGTACCCAAAGGAACAGCCAGACACAAACAGTTAAACATGCAATTCAAGATGCAAAATAAGTTGTGACAACATGCACCAAGTATGGATCGATATGTAACACCACAAAGCAGGTTTACTATATTAGCTACTATTCCTAAGCTACATCCTTATAACCACAATCGTCCTTTCTCTAACCAAGATGCTACTTAGAGGGAATACTATAATGGTAAAAGAGTGTGCATCAACAACAAAAATTGTACAGTAATTGTTCATCCTTAGTTCTATCTGAGGGAAAACATGCCCTAATGCTGACACACAAAAATAGAAAAAAGAGTGGCATTATAATCGACATGTTTTAGCTCACTCTGCTCTAAGATTCACAATAACAGTATATTATGAAAAGCATTTAACTTGCTTGAATACCTCTAATGAACTTCAAAAAAAGCTATCTTTATTGCTAGGATAACATCCCTAACACATATCTTGCTTCCTTACACAACAAAATCATTGCTTTAAACAACTTTATCACTCTCATTTCCAAATATTACAAAGAAAAAGAGAAAGATACAGAAATACCCACACAACAGTTTCAATCAATCCAGCTCTTTCTGAACTTTAATCCCCATAGAATTCGCCGTCCCAATAATAGACTTACAAATTGACTCCAAAGGCATGTACTGGCAAAAAGGGTCACTCTGCTTGATTTTCGCAATTTCATAAACGTGCTTTAGGGTTAACGTCGACGCCGTTACATGGCCCGGGCGGCCACTTCCCAGATCAATTCCAGCGGCCTGCTTTAGGTACCAGGTTACTGACGGAGACTTAACGATGAAATCGAAAGTCCCATCTTTGAATGCGGTGATAGTCACCGCCATTGGTGTTCCAGCCTTGAACTTCTGGGTCCTAGCGTTGAAGTCCTTACAGAATGCCATGGAGTTCAGCTTGTACTGACCGAGGGCCGGACCTACTGGTGGTCCGGGCTTAGCTGCTCCCGCATCGACGGTGAGACGGATCGTGGCAGAGATAGGGCGGCGTGTTAAGATCTCTTTAAGCGTCGCCATGGTTGAAATGTGACGGCGAAGACTGGGGTTTTGCTATTGTTTTTGCAGCGCCGGTGACTGTTTGTGCACTTTTAATTAATGGGCTTCTGGCCCATCATATTAATGGGCTGCTTCATTCTTGGTCCAATAGGAAAAGTAACAGCAAGTTACACTTTTTGCGGTTGGTAAAAAAAAGGCAAATTACAAAAATCACATAATTTTAAGGCAAAATTACAATTTATCCCTTAAAAGTTTATGATTACAAAATGAGAGATTTTGGAGATTTGTAAAACTTATAGGGGATAATGGTGATAAGTAAATTAAAATGTGGGATTTCTGTAATTTTTCCCAAAAATAATTATATTCGTTAGCCATGATTTTCTCTATTCTGTTATTAAAAGTTTATGATTACAAAATGAGAGATTTTGGAGATTTGTAAAACTTATAGGGGATAATGGTGATAAGTAAATTAAAATGTGGGATTTCTGTAATTTTTCCCAAAAACAATTTATCTTTTTTGAAATTTTCTGTTCCATGATTTTCTCTTATTAATTATTTGTATTCTTTCAAATTAATCAAAATAAAATAAATACATAACTCAACCCTTAACAAACTAAAATATTGAAGACGATTGCATGTGATGAATTATGTTTGGGTAATTGAAGACGATTGCAGCGAGGTAGAAATTGTGACTCTTTTTAACATGTTGAAAGTCTCCATTAAAGAGTAATTGATCTTTTCAAGACTTTAATTAATGTTGTTTTCTGCTCTTCTGTACTTGGGATGAGGAAGAGGTTGTAATGAACTTCAGAAGACAATAATGTATGATTGTTTTTTTGTATCATACAACAAAATATTTCTTTACAAGAACACTAACAAAAGATTTAATCAATAAACAAATAAAAAACAAAGCAAAACATTTAAAGTCCTTTTTGAAATGTTATATAACACTCTACAAACAATATTGGTCTGGTCAATTTACATTATTTGATTAGTAACATGTACTAGACGACTTTGGCACTTTAGTGCTCGATACTAGTACATTCTTGTATGAGGCGTGTTTTCCGCTATTGCTTGCATTATTCATGCAACATTTCAGTAGGTTCAAGGCATCCCCTTACTGCATCATGCCCAAGTTGGGCTCTTTCGTTGTCTCCAAATCCAAAAACTCGTCCACAATTTGTGACAACTACGGTGTGGTATAAGCCAGTGCTAATTTGAGATATGTGATGGGATCTCAAGCTCTCCAGGATCCGAGGCTTCAAAACTTTATCTGATGCTCCTCTGTCAAGGAATCCGAGGCTACCAAAGCCCATCCAGCCAAAGCCATAAACAGAACCATTGTCCACCAGGACAAACGTTTTCCTCTTGCTTGCACAAACCTACCAAAATCATAAAATTTAATACAAGTAAATGATTAAAAGACGGGGCAGGCAAAATAAAGCTAGGACTAGGAAGACTGTTATATATTTTACAAGCCTTGAATTATTTTGTATCATATTACTTGCGTTATACACTAGTTTGAGTTATTTCATGTTTCTAAATGTTGCCTTAGTTAATATTGGTCTTGTAATGTCGACTAGCAAATGTAAAAGAATGCCAGACCTGAACTGCTAGATGGCTCTTAAGGCTGGTCAAGTGTGACGGAGTAGTCTTATCAATCTCATCATCATGCCCTAATGCACCACAATAACCTTTCCCCCAAGTATATACCTGAAATCACGAAAATCAATCGTCAGTCGTCACTAGCACTTTATTCTTTTCTGCAGTTATTTTTTCCCGGTGTATAGTGGTAAGTCAACCAACTTTTAGCATACATCTTAAATGAAATCATACTATCGTGTTATTTTAGGTACAATGACTTACATATCCAGTGGAATCCAGTGCCACAACATGCTCATCGCCAGCAGAAACACGAGCCACATTAATGCCCTTCCTCTTAAACGACTGGATTGCACGTGGCTGAAGTTCATTCTGCTGTTCTCCATGACCAAGGCAGAAATTAGTACCCGAACCAAAAGAGTAGAGAGTCCCATCATCAGACACCGCAAGTGCATAACTAGGACCAGCAGCAATCTGAACTATAGAACCAATAGATGCCAGTAATTCTATGCATGTCGGGGTTGGCCTATCCGACGTGTCACCATGACCAAGTTGACCATGTGCGTTAGTTCCGCATGTGAAAACATGACCTTTCCTAGTGAGAAACATAGTAAAACTGAGACCTGCAGCAACCTGAACCAGTTCCAACAGTAGTGAGCATTGTATTCATGACAAAACTTAACGGCAACATCCTCCTGTAGGACAATGAAGTGTTTTTTATCTCTACCATGCAATTTACACAGCATAAAAATTTCCAATTGGTTAAATTCATTAAATGATTACTGGAACCCCATGTAGCATTAATTCGGCAATTTATTTATTATTCCCTCCTATTCAATTTGTTTGTCATACTTCACTTTTTAGTATGTTTCAAAAAGAATGTCTCTTTCCTTGTTAGGCAACTCTTTAATTCCAACTTACCACATGGAATGTTTAAGACACAAGATTAAAGGGCATTTTAATGCATTCCATATATCCTATTCAAAAATCTTCCTTACTTAAGAAACTCCGTGTCTAATCAAAATCAGACAAATCAATTGAAACGGAGAGAGTACTTTTTCAAAGATACTACAAAAGTAAGCCCAACTTTAAAGAAAAACGAACCCAAAACATTTACAGACAATGACAAAATGCAGAAGAGCATCACATACACATTGCTGGGAACCAATTAGATCCACATTAGCACCGTAACACCTACAATGGTATTTCCAATTTGCAACTAAAACTAATGGACATTTCATAGGTGTTGCCTAACTCTGTTTCTCACCTTCAGTAGTTGTATGGGAAATAGAAGATTTATCCTTGTGATGCATGGGTCTTCTGATTTTGGATCTTAAAAATACCTTTGTTTTCATTTTTAGCCTTCATTTATTCAACAGTGGCTTGTCGATCCATTTTTATCAAAAAGCATTTCAAGAAATGACAGATAGCTTATTGCAATTAAACATAGGAACAAGAAGGTGTTTATGTCATTCACAACTTGAATTATGCTATTAAAACTTAACGGAGTTTATCCTTCGGTTCCCTATTTCTTTCGTAGCTGGTCTTGATAAGAGAGACCAGAAATTCCTGGCAGATTATAAAATCTTCCTAGTATCATCACTTTAAGTTGCAGATATTTCAAATCATCACATCATTTTTCTTTTCCAGTTCTCCTCCAAACAAAAGAATAAATCTTGACGCAGTACCGTTTATTCCCATAAATTGATCTAGTAGAACTAAAAGATCCTCTTAGTCGTAAACCGTGTATAGAATCCCAATCTCTATTAACTTACCTTTTCAAAAAAAAAAAAAAGAATCCTGATCTCTTTACATGTATTGAGGTAACCCGTCAATTAGATGACACGACATGATAGAAAGAAATTTACCTGCTTGACAGGAATATTCTTCAATGCTTCAACCATTCTTGGCCTGAAGATTGGGCGTCCGGTGTCGCTATGCCCACAACAGTATGATGAGTTATCTCCACATGTGAACACCTATACCAAGAATTGTAAACCTCATGAATAATATAAAATTCATTCCAACAGTATGTATATACATTCTATGTTGTAGAAGAAGACAAAATTTGGCAGTTTTTAGCATATTTACAACAGAGAAAGATTCTCTAACACACTTTGAATATTGAAACCTACTGTGGACTATGGTAAAGGGATATGTCTAAGCGGTACAACACTTGAGAGGCTCTCTCATCGTAAGGTGCACCGATCCGCTCGGTATAGTTTTTTTTTTGTCTATCTTATTTTATTGCAGTAGCACTAGCCATTACAAATTGGCAGAATGATGACTGATTTTCTCCATAAGGGAAAGGAAAAAGTGAGCAGAAGTATTTGACCAGCACTTAGATAGAAACATAGGAGTAGAACCCTGGACTAGTGCACTATATTGATTAGGAACATCTCTAACTAAGGGAAATCACGATCACGTGTCTTTCAAAAACCCAACACTCTTGGGGTGAAGTAACAGAAAGCAAGCATGATAATTCGACGGAATACAAGGTAAGCTGATAATCCAAAATGCTGGATATAATAGAAGTATTTGGAAGCTTTAGGTCTAAATAATGGATTATCCATATTGTTATTATAGCAATGGTGTTTGGGTCAGTTTCCGTTCACCTTAACTATTCCTGTTACCTCCCACCAGCAAAGTATCAATTAACATTGTACACTGAAGCTTAGGCAAATAGGAAGAATTCACCACTAAATCCACTTCATTGACCACAACTTGCCAGTAAGTTTTAGGTCTAACTCATACTAAAATAGTAAGAATTTTTTTTGCAGAGTGGCATGGTGTGGCAGTTCTTGCATTTTTCAAAGTCAATATATATTTCAACAATATTAGTATCAATCTTCCAAAGGAACCTCTCCTAAAATAATTCTCAAGAAAACCGAAAATGAGATTGGATTGCTTGTTTCCAATTACATTCTTCCTCTTTCACTTTCTTTACGTTACTCCTCAACAGAACGAGGATTTCCACATCGTGCATGCAAAAAAACAAAGTGCACGTAAAAGGTAAATTACTGTAATAAAAATAAGAGTAGTTGATAATATATGACGATTGCCAAACCTGTCCAGACCCTGTGACAAAAGCAGCATGATTATGTGAAGCTGAAACTTGGGCAACTTGTACGGGAACAGGAAAGTTAATTCGAGTAAATTCCACACACTGAGTTGTTTCAGGCCCATGACCAAGGACGCCGCATAAACTGGAACCACAAGAGTATGCTGCTGAATCATTGATTAGCAGTGTGTGATACCTGCCACTCCTTATTTGCATCTGCCGATAACTTGTTACAGTAAGTAACAACAAATGATGAAGTCCTAGCTGCAGATTATTCTAGTAGAGCGAGTAACTAAAATCTAGAGATATTAAGACCAGAAAGATAGAAATCGATCAGCAACTAAACCTCAATCACAAAATAGTGAGATCGGCTATATGAATAATCGTTATCCATTCCATTCTATTTGGTCTCATTTCTTTGCAATACTAAATAATTCACTAAACCTTACATACAATTCCCTAACCAAACAAAAAAAGATACCCTAGTACTGACTGCTATGTGTGAAGCAGAGGAATCACACGCTCCATCCCGTTGAAGACTCCAAATTTTCACTAAGGGGCTTAAAATACGAAGAAGTAAACACACGAAGAAGTCGAAGGGGGTTCAAAAAGTGTCATTTTTGGCCCTATCTGGCTCCGCCCCTGGCCTCCATCAACAAGCATATCTCATGACTAACAACAACAAAAATAGTGTCTTAAAACATTCCATCCATCTATGTGTGTATTTTGATAAGTAACATTTCAACCATATATTTATTAGTCCTAAAATAGCAAAAATAGCAAAAATAGCAAACAAATTAAACATTGGTAAATGAATTATAAGTTTTCCAAAGAAATAGTACATTGCCTGCAGAAGTTTCAACCATATCAGAGGACTGTTCCACAGCCATCAAGAACCTCAAAAGACGCTTCCAATTGCCGTTACATCGCTTCAACAGCTCTTCCTGAGCATTACAATGCAAAGAAGCATAGATTGAACTCAATCCACAAAGCTGAAAAGCAGCATAAATCTACCAAAGACTTGAACTTTTTTAGGAAACAAACCATGTGTTCCCCTAAAAGTCCTTGAAGTTAGCTCTAAACTTATTAAATCAATAACAGCTAATCGACCCGACATCAATATTTCAAGAATCAAATGAACTGGCAAATCCTCCATTGAAGTTGACCTCAAACGATCCCCCATTTTCCCTTCACAAAAACAATCTTTTAAACGAAAATGGAAACAATTAACACACTTTATCAAGAAAATATCAGATGTAAGAAAATTAGATGAAATTGAATAAGAAAATGAAGGACTTGGCGGGGAAATCTTATAATCTAAGTCGAAATAAATCATCAAGAAACAACAACCCCAAACACAAACATGAACAAACAAAACAAAATTAAACTTTTTTTCTAAAAAACTCCAAAACCCCACAAAGATAGGAACTTTATAAACACAAATTTGAGCAAATATCGGATCTATGAATGAAAATTGAGTTGTGGGGGGCCTTGATAAACAAGAAATTAAGCTAAAAGTAGGTAAAGAAACAGTCCAATAGTGGAATTTTTTTCATTTTATAGAAGTGGGAAAAGAGGAAAGCGACTAAAAGTTAAAACTTTAATAAACTGAAATGCTGACTGAAGAATAAAGTATTAAAGATTAACAAGCAAAAATGTCCAACTAGGAAAGACACCAAATTTACAGGCGAAGATTTCTCCTTTTTTTTTCTTTCATTCATGTTCTCTTTTTTTTTTAAATTTCCGCTAGGCACAATTAAATTTGAATTTATCTTTAAAAAATTATAAAACGTTCTTTAATAAAGATAATTTTATAACTAGAGTTTAGATTCTGACTATAAAATTTGATTTTATATTTGATTTTTTTTTAGGAATTTTACTCATAATAGTTTTATAACAGTAATCAAATAATAACAAATTTTGATTTGTCAAAGTTTTAACTTTTAAATTCATATTTGAATGAGAGCTTAATAAAGGATGAAAAATACTTATTACTCTATTACATAATAATTCTTGTTTATTTTCCCCCTTTTTTTGGGTTGTTGTTTGTTTTGATTTGGGCAAATAATGCTCTACTTGTTTTTTTAATCTTTTTTCTTTTTGGATTGATTATTATGTAAAAGTTGCCTGTTAGCATACACTACTATGGGTCATGTCTTTTCCTTTTTGAATTGATTATTCAATTTTTTTAAAAATATGTATTTTTATGTATATTTAGGGTTATTCAAAATCAATAATCTGCTAAATTTGGATCGCGCACTGCAGGGCTCATTCGGTGGTGGCGCTCCCAACAAGATTTTCTCCATATTCAGAGCTCAAACCCGAGACCTATGGTTAAGGGTGAAGCACTCCCATCAGTGCACCACAACCCGTGTTGGTTTGTTTTACTACACTTAAAGTCTTTTGTTGTAAAGAATAATACCAAACGGTCTTAGAATTAAATTATAATGTTGTTTAATTTGTTATTTGTTATTTGTTTGATATAACTTATTTCGAAATTAATAATTAGTATCAAAATAAGTTATCTCTTCCTTTTAATGGTATAGCAATCTTGGGATAAAATAGGTAAATAACAAAAACACTCATTTAAACCCTTTTTTAAACGGCATTATCCACATTCATGAAAGGTATTTTCGTGAATAAATAATTTGTTCTTAAAATTTATACCAATGCACATTATTTTGAATAATACACACAACTAGGGGTGTTCACGGGTTGGTTTGGATCGGATATTGGTCAAAATCAAAACCAAACCAACTTAATCGATTTTTAAATTATCAAAACCAAATCAAACCAAATATAATATACATTTATTGGTTTCGGTTTGGTTTAGTTCGGTTATTCGGTTATTAACCATACACAAAAATAAAAGAAACAATTCATTCAAAATGTGAAAAAAAGTGACCACAATCCATTCAAAACGTAAATAGTTAGAATGACTTAAATTACTGAACTTTCGATCACTAAATTTACTATCAGTAAAGCTTTAAAATTCACTATATTGGCATAGAAGGAAGAGACAATAATATTTTCATTCCCACAAAGAATTGTCATAGACACTCATATACATGAAATCAATAAGATAAATATTTCATCTTGGCATTTTTGTTTTCAATAAGTAAATTATAAAGAAATTTTAATGAAAATATGTATAAGATTTTTAAAATCTATATACTACCTTAAAAGCATTAACTCCCAAACTTGAATGTTGAATTACTATAATACCCCTAATTAAAAGAACTCAATTTATTTTATTTATTAGTTTAATTAATTTTATTATATTGAAAGTCGACAACTTTTCAAATTAAATGATTGTGACTTTTTCAAAGGGTTGTGACTTTTTTGATGGGTTGTTGACTTTTTCTGACTTTTCTGAAGGGTTGTGATTTTTTCGAAGGATTGTGACTTTTCTAAAGGGTTGTGCCTTTTCATATGAATTGTGCCTTTTTCAAAGAGTTGTGACTTGTCAGATAAGCAGTGACTTTTTCGAAAGGTTGTGACTTTTTGGATAAGACACAATTAACACATATTCATACTAATATTTGGTAGCTATAAATAGAGGGGTTTCCTCACACTTTTAAACTACAATTTTTTTTCTTCTTCTTATAAAAAATCTCAAATGTTATTTGCAAAAATTGATTAAGTTTGAAATTCAACAAAATTTGAGGTACCTCATAAGAAAGAGTTGGTGAAAAAATTGTAGAAAATCATTCATTAATTCACACTCGTATTTTTTCTTACCATTTTCATGAGTTAACAATGAATAAAAGTTATAGGAGAGACAACAATATTAAACAAATATGAAAAAAAACATATGATTTGGGTAAGATATTTCTTCTTGGTTTTTTTATTTTTTATTCTCTTCCCTCAAATGAAGGAGTTTCTTCCTAATTTTGCTAAAACAATGGCTATCAACGTAATCCATTGAATTATTAGTTTTGATGTAAATTCAGTATTTCAAAATTAATTTTTACTTTTACTTATAATATGAAAACATAGCCATGATAATAATTATTTTTTAATGGATATGTATGTAGAAATGAACGGAGAAAGTAAAGTGTTGGTGGCAAGAATTAAATCAAATGGAACACTAGAGTACTGAATATAACATGAACATATATTTTCGTCTTCCTTCTTAATTGACTATGTATTGTTCCATATAATTTTTCTTTATGTCACAAAACAACCAATTAAATCTATACTTCTTCACTACTCGTACAAGTTTGACGGAATTAAGTTGTATTGAGGGAATCTTTTTGTCTCAATCAATCAAGAATGTCCGAGATACACTCCTTACTAGCTATATAAAAATAGATAAGAAAATAGCGATTGATCATAAGATGATCTTAAATCAAATTAACGATTCTATAAATAATACTCTAAATTTTATTCATCTATTAATTTTTATCATTGAAAAATTTAAATATTTTATATCATGATACAACTTCTATAAGATA
This sequence comes from Solanum tuberosum, assembly GCF_000226075.1. NCBI lineage: Eukaryota > Viridiplantae > Streptophyta > Magnoliopsida > Solanales > Solanaceae > Solanum > Solanum tuberosum. The sequence continues at coordinate 2,329,725 of NW_006238946.1, forward strand.
CTAGATACTTTCATTAGACAACAACTATAACATATGTATGCGGCAGAAAAAAGGAGAAGACTACAATTCCACAAAAATAAGATAGAAACTCAATGAAATGAAATATTTTTACCATAGGTGATGTTATTCATATATTAAAATTATATTATTTACTAAAGTATATATAACCATCATTCATAACAATCAAGTACACTTTTTTTGGTAAAATTACCTCTCTATGATAGACTTACTCAAATATTAATTGAGTAATAATATTTTGTAAATGATATGTTACATATAAAGATAAAATATTGAAATACTTATGATAATTTTTATTAGTGTCATGCACATACTAAATTTCAAGTATGAATATTTAAGACAAAATTTCTACTTAAATGATTTACATCATTTTTGTTCATAACCTCAATAGGAAAGGCTATTGGTGACATTTTTTGAATGAATATTTTTTCTCTGTTTTGTTGGTTAGATTTGTTTACAAAATTGAGTGGAGTAAGAAATAATATTATTAAAGAAATGTCACTTTCTTCCATATTTAAATTTTGAATGTATTTTGAAATGTTTTAACTTTTAATGATATCTGATCATTTTGATTTCAAAATACAAGTAACTCTGTGACAATATGTATTAATAATTTAAAAACACTTATCCTACGTTTGTTCAATTATAACTATTTACTAAAAAGCTTTAATTTAGTAATATTAATTATATTTTACAACATCATATACTATATCTATGATACACACATGCAACGCACGTGCCGTAAAATTAGTTATTTTAAAAGATACGACCTTTCATGATCGATAAATTAACACTTCTGTTAGAAAAGAACATAATCTCAAAACCCTAAGGGGTCGTTTGGTTACTGGTTAGAATTATGCAGGTATTAGTTATGCAGGTATTAGTTATGTAGGTATTAGTTATGTAGGTATTAGTTATGCATGTATTAGTTATGTAGGTATTAGTTATGCAGATATTAGTTATGCAGATATTGGTTATGTAAGTATTCGTTATGCAAGTATTAATTATGTAGATATTAATTATACAAATATTAGTTATGTAGGTATTATTTATGTAAGATTTTGTTACGTAGAAATTATAATACATATATTATTACTTATTGATTGTTTAATTTATTGTAAATTAATATACTTTTTTTAAAAAAATAGAAAATTATAAAGCTTGTATCCAAGATAAAATGCAACAGGCCCTTGAGGGGGTGTTGGAGGGGTGGCTGGGGAAGCAAAAATCTATAGGTTGATGCGCATGCGAGATGATACTCGTAGAAATGTCATGATAATAATTAATTAAATTTTATATTTATAATTAATTATTTAATTATTTATACGTATAACTTTCAATGTCTTATCTCATTTTATGAAATAGACAATCGAACATCGTAAAGTACTGTACAAAGCAAGTTCTATCAAGATTCTTACATTCGATCTTGAATGGATTTCAAGTCTAGTGATCATATCATAGGCAATATAATGACATGTAAAGGATAATTCATCGGAGTATGAAATACGTTGATTATATACTCGTCGAGTATTTAACAAATCAAGTCTTATATATTAATGGTTCATATATGAAATACATTATCAATTAAAGAAATACCGATGATCAATTCAAGGAGATTTATATATTAAATTTGACATTTATCAACTGCATTTCACACATTTTTGAATTCTCAATTGATATATGTAATTTTAATTAATAAAATCGATCTTAAGAGGTCAGTATATTTAAATTATCATTTTATTTAAATAATAACGACTTCACGATATCGATTTTTATTAAATATTTTAAAACATAGATAATTATTTTAAAAGATACCGACATCCCGTGGTCGATAAATTAACACATCTTTTAAAAAAGAATGACACCATCCCGACCCATCCCTGACCGGTGCCCACCCCCACCCATCATCGACTAGTGCCACGATCCCTAACCGGCGCCCGTCTCAGCAACAGCAGCAGGTCGCAGAAGCAGAGGGCGACAGCAGCAACAACAATCTTGGTAAGTTTTAAATTTTCCATTTGCTCATCAACAATTTGAAAAAGTTTAGGAATATCACTAAAACAAAAAAAGACAACTCCAACTTATGCATTGACTTGTTTCAAGCCTAAAAAACCAATCTTGATTGTTGATATTAACTTGTCTGATTATCTAAAAGAGTTAATGTATGTGGGGTTTGCTGCTTCTACTGAGGGGAGTACTTAATTGCATAGTATTGAGAATTGGAGTTTTTGAACTTATGGATTTGGCCCTGTGAGGCATCGTCATAATGTTTCTGATAATACTGTGAATCTGTGATTGTAAAGCCTCCGATTTTTCAAAATTCTGGCCATAAACATCATAATAAGAGTCTTGGGTTGGGTTTTGGAATTGGTGGTCCAACTTTCTTTTGTGCTGTTCTTGTAGCTTTTGGTTGGATTTCTGTCAAGAAATGGTGGTCTAGCTTTCTTTAAATTTGCACAAATAAGACATCTGTAACAGCAAAACGATGAAAATAAATCCAAAAAAATTGATCAATTGAAAATAGGAGTAACCTATTTTGAATTATCAAGAAAAAGAACTAGAGATGACATGAGAGGAAAGGAACTAGAGATGCTTATCCTTCGGGTGGCCCAGTGGTTTGAGCTTGGGACTTCCATATTGGAGGTCTCAAGTTCGAAATCCCTTGCCAGCGAAAGCAAGGGGTTTGCTTTCTGGGTCGAGCTCGTCGCACCAAGCTTGCTTAGTGCGGGTTACCTCTCCTATGTGATTTGCAAGCTATTGCATAAGAGCGGGGGTTTTACCCTGTGCGCACCCAAATGATAGCAACTGCGGGTTTCCCTTGTCATCAAAAAAAAAAAAAAAAACACACAAACTTGTTTACTAATTGTTAACTATTAATAATGATTGAAATCTCTCTATAATGACCATTGAAGAAATTCTTAATTGTTTCTTTTCTTGCTAGGCAACTGAGGAAGTTCAACATCTAAAAAAGTTGATACAAGACTATACTGCTTCTTTCATCAAAGTAGGAGATAAGGTTTGGTGTTTCTAAATTTATAAAGTTCAAGTACAGTTGTTTTCTATAATGTGTTTGTGTCCATCTAGTTATTTATAAAAACAATATATTAAGTATGTATATTAATAAAATATATGTATATAATTCGTCGGTTCGGTTTGATTATTTCTTCGATTTTTTCGAATAAAACCATAACCAAACCAAATACTATTGATTTTCAAAAATCTAAAACCAAGCCAAGCCAAACCAAATCCAAATAAAATCAATTTTATTTTATCAGTTTGGTTTAGTTTTTCGATTTGGATCGATTTTTATCCAAATCGTGAACATGCCTACACACAACAAACCAAAGCACTCACTTAGAAATATTAATTTAAACATAATTTATTTTATCATAATTAATCTATCACATTATAACTTGTATTCAAACCAGATCAAGTCTCGGTTTAGACAGATTCAAATTACAATTCTACCCCTGACTAGATCGTCTTCAGGGTTAGGGCTACGGCCTGGCTGATGCACATTCAAAAGTTGCGCTCAGCGCCATAGCTGCTCACTGCTTTCATCTCTCACGCCTCATTGAGACAGTGCTTCAATCCTCAATCACAGACGATAATTTCTGATTCAGAAGTGCAGAAGCTGTGTATCTAGGTAAAGTAGTGAACTCAGAAGCTGCGATTTCCTCGTCTCTCAGTCTACTCTTCCAACTGGTAAAGTTAATTTTCTGAATTTCACTATGCCAATTTGACCATAAAAGCTTTGTGTGAGAGTAGGACTTGGATACAGTATTCAGTGCCTGTTTGGATTAACTTATTTTTAGGTGATTTTGATTTTTAAGCACTTTTTAAGTTTTGTAGGTGTTTGGAAAAGTTAAAAAATTGCTTTTAAAAGTAGGTATCATCCTGTACGATTTTTATTAGTAATGGCGATGATCATTTTTGTTTGTGGACAGTTGGGAAGCTTAGATTAGCTGTAATCTGTAAAGCCACCCTTTTTGAAACAAAAAAAAGTTGTATTATAGAACTACCAGTTTACTCAGCTTAAGGAAGATACATGGAAACAAGTAAAATTTTGTCATCTTTTTTTCCCTGGTGGAGAATATACTCGAAAGTCGAAAGAACTATCACAACCTGACAGAGAACAACTATTTGGATGCCAAAAGCTAAAAAAAAAAAAACAGGAAAGAGAGAATCAAATCTTCATATCAAAAAGAAGGATACAACATGGGAAGGAACAAAACTTCAGCTACTTTATACCAAAAGCTTATAAATCATGAAGTGTATATCAAACCAAACGGGTAAAAACTTGAAAATGATCACTTTTTATTCACTGTTGTAGTTCCATAAGAGCTAGCTTATCCTTTATTCTTCATTGACACACTATACCTTTTTGAAACAAATTTTGAGTATCATAAGAAACACCAAATCAAACTTTGTTCTCTCATTTATTAAGAGGATTAGATGGAATTTTAATTTGTTTGTCTCATAAGAAAGAATAATAAAAGAATTTGAATACTGATTTTTTGTTCCTAAAATATATCCTAGTCAGACGAAGGAATGCTGAGATGACTCATGTTGTTTTGACTTCACAATTACTCAAATATAAGGAGATTTTAAGAAGTTAACAAAATTGATGTTCTGAAGCACAATAGTAATGCACAGGGTGATTGTAAGAAGAAGTGTCTTGTTTACTGTTTAATACGTAATACATTTGCTGCATTATGTCATTGATTGAAGTTTATGGGGCAATGTGGCATCTATATATAAAGTTGTTGTACAATGAAAATGTAAGGTTTTCCTTCGTCATTGTTTTACACGTTCTCTTTTCTCTTTTCAGCTTTTCTCCTTCACTTCTTTCCCTTCCTCTGTGTGTATCATCCATCACAATTCTTGGTGTTGTTATTTTCTGCTGCGCTGTATGATGGAAAAGCAGTCACTTTGTGATGACAACATGGAAGAAGCAGAGTATATATTGCTTGATCTGGATGACCTTCCCTGCGAAATTTATATTCCCCCAAATGCACCATATGTTCTCTCGGTATGATCCCAAGTTCACCTTTCTGTTTCAATGTTTTGATGTTCTTATAGATTCAAAACTAAGTGATAACCCTTTTGGCCTTTCCTTTTATTTCTTTTGACTTGTTAGGTACTCATTGCTTCTTGAAAACTATTGCAATTGCTTTGTTTCTTTAATTTTGTAACTTTTTTTTTGCAGGGTCTTGACACATTAAACCCCATCTTGACCATCGATGGTAAAATCAAACTGGTGAGTTGGTGTTTCGAGGCTGATTCAAGTTCATTTTTGTTTTGAATTTATCAATCATGTTTACAGAATTATAATATATCTCCTTAGTGAGATTAGTTGTTTGTGTGGTAATATTCTTATAAAGGTATGTATCTCCTTAGTGACATTAGTCATTACAGTGGTCAGTCATCTTGATCCCCGCTGACATCCTTACACCCCAAAAGGCCGCCACACTAACATCAGTGACATTACACTCACTTTATTGAATAGGCAATAATGCACTTAAATAAAACTTTATGGCTGATAGGTCTCAGTCCTCACTCTTCACAGTTTTGTCTTCCATTTGTGAGAGGATATAGACAGATTGTATCCATTTCAACTCCCTTGTTTTTTCTGGCGAGTCGTTAGTTGGGATCTTTCTAGAACAAAAGAGTTGGTGAAGGGAAAACAAAGTATATATAATGGAGAGTGGGTGTAACAATTGTGGTTATACACTCCAAATATGTTGTATCTTTTGATTATCCTCACATGCATTTGAACCCCCGTTGGGCAATTAAGCTGATTAGTCCGTCTGCTATTTTCGTACCGTAGAAGTGTGTTTATCTCAACTGTTGTTTATTTCTGTTTTGCAGATTGGACAGTATGATGAGACTATTGGGACATGCCTTGTTTTTGATGAAAGTGGTAAGCCATGTTCCTCTCCGCAACATATTATAATAGAACAAGAGAAGGAATGAGCTACTTTTCTGATTACTTTAATCTAGCTTCAACGTTGCTGGTGGTGTTCCATCTCATCACAAAAAATATTTTAAAAAAATAAGAGGGAGTTCTTCTTTGCTTGTTTCTATCATACAAAAATCTGCCTGGGTCAGAACTTGATTCTTTATAACTGAACTGCAGTTAGATGTTTTTTAGGGGTGCAGATTAGTTTACTGTTTTCTAATTTTGGTTTTCTGGTGCAATTCTGACACTGGGCTGCCTCCTGGTATCCGTGAATGATAATTTGTGACAACATTAGGCACATAGTAGACTGTGAACCAGGGAATCTGTTGTTTTTAGGTTCATATGAATGGAGTACGTTTTTTTCTGGAACCTGTCCTCTAACATAATGTTGCATTCGACACAATGAAACATAAGAATAGGAGGGGGCCTTCAGAATTTTAGTCCACGACTCCTTGGCACATGTCTTTTTTCTATTAAACTAGTAAATATAGTATGTTTTTGTTGGCAGTGAGTAAATCTTTGATTCAGAGGGTGGAAGATGTTATGAATCTGAAGTGGGCTCTTGGCTTAGGTTCACACTTTCTTTTGTCTTTCCTCGAAAAGTCGTTTACAGTCTTCTGTGAGTCCCTACTTATGGTAGGTAACAGACCCTCGCCATTGCGATTATCATCCCTAATCAGTAAAGAGTTTTTGTTTGCGCGGGTTTACCCAGTTGAACATAGCTCTAACCCATTCCGCTATCATGCTTTTATTGAATTCTGCTTTCATTAAGACTTGCAACCAGTATTTCTAGTTTCATGATTTTTGCATATTAGTTGGATAATATAAAAAAAAACAAAAATTCTTCAAATCAATCTGGAATTTTATCACCAAGTAAGCGTTTCTGCAGATACACCTCCAGTGGTCCATGAAGAGGCGGGGCCTTCTGAAGCTAACCTTTTCCCAGGAAGGCCCACGTTAGATCCTAAGCAAACCAAGTCCAAACAAGTCAAGCCTGTAACACAGCTTCAAAAGATACTTAAATTCAGGTTGTTGCAGAATAGTGAAACTGAAGATGCAAGAGAGAAGCCAAAAGAAGATTAGGTAACCGAGTGTTTTAGTAACTTAGATGCTACTACTCGAGAATGTACAGTGGAGTCGAAACAGAGCTATTACGACGTAGCAATGGTGTAGCATGGATAATACTAGCATTTTTCTTTACAAGTACTAGTATATGTTAATGATATAGTTGGTTGAGAACTCAGATATTGCACATTGAGCAGCAACTGAATTTGGCAGATAGAATCAGTTGGATACAAAAAGCTATTAGTACTTTATAATTTGCTCCTTTTATTATTATCGATGGAAAGCAGAGTTAGATTATTATCTTTGTTGCTTCAGTATCCTTAGAGATAGCTGGTCTGAACAAAGAGGATGCTGACACCATAGTTGCACCAGTTAGAGTATTTTTGGGTTTGGGTCAAAGGGTATCTCAATCTTATATATATCTTTATTCTACTGGGATTTACGATAAAATCTGCATTTGTTACCAACACGTTTAGGATTGATATATTTGGCCAATTGGGTTACAATTCAGCAATGTGCTTAATATCCTTCAACTGGGTGTATACTATTCTTTTAGTGCTTATGGTTGTCCACAGAGTAGTGATTGACTATAGTTGGTATAATCTTTTTGTGTGCTTTCCAGGGAGGCGAACCTGACTATAAGACTCCTGCCAAGATGGTTCTCCATGATTGACAAAGAGGCAAAATTCCGTTCTTTGTTCCGCCTCCAAAGCTGGATGATGCTGCCTCTGATGAGCAAAATGAACTTGTCACTGAGGCAGACACAGCCGTGGATAACAATCAAGCCTCAGCTGCTCTCAAAGCTATTGCTGACGTTGTTTAATCACAACAACTGAAGGAAGTTCCTGTTCAGGAGGAACTATTTTGTAAGGCTGAGTTGTTGGGTGAAAATTGAAATGGACGGTTCATTCAAGACTTGCAACTTCTGTAGCACCCTCAATGGCATCAGCAGCCATTGCACAGTTCTGAAATTGAGTTTTTCTATATCATTCTTACATCTTTAAGTTAGGTCCATTGCTTTCTGAGAGTTTTCTAGTCCTAGTAGAGATTGATATGCGGATTTTTTATCTCGTATTTTATTTTAATGTTTATTTTCGAATTTTGTCTTATTTACGGAATTGAATTGGTATGAGCTTAAATGGAAATGATTCATATTGTTTATCTCAACTTGTTTAAGATCAAAGCTTTATTCTCTGGGTTTTCAGTGTTCCAAACATCGGCAGATGAACTTGGAAGCCTATAAGCGGAGCCTTAATTTAAATGTATACTTACAATTATCGGTATTCCCTAATTTTTACGATAAGGAATCACAGTCACTTATCTTGTGTATAGGATAAATTTCGCTCTTATATAGTAGCTACATAGAATGTTTTAGACAAATTTTATATGATAAACTCGATAGGAGGTTCAAACCTGAAACTTCTCGTTTGGGAGATTCAATAATTCCTAACCCTTATAAATGAGATATGCATGTGCATCTAATAAATGTTAAGTATCCAAGTCAACTAAACCCTAACCACCACAAAGGTTACTTCAAAGTACTCATGTTTGTGCGCTGCAGCCTGCAGTGAATTGAATTGGCTGCATAAAATTTTGACTTAGAGTTTAATAAAGCGGAGAGAGATTTTTCGATAATAATCCAATCGAGATGATAGATCACCTTATGGTCGATGTGATTATCAGTCAAGGGATAAAAAGATATCTTATCACCGATAATCTGTTCAGGATTTCAAACTCAACGAGGGCAACTAAACACGAGGCCGGTTGCACTCATTATGGAACTTAACTCAACACCTTACGACACGAGCTGATGACTCAATACTAATTTGACTCAGTCAATTGCGAATTACTAAATTTATAATCAAATTAATTACTATTTGATTTTATTTTTCAAAAGGATAGAAAAACTAGAAAATTAATCCATCTCAATTTGAAACTCTTTTAATTTAATTTAATTGGCACGTAGGGAGTTGGGGACTTAATTATTATTTAATATATTTAATTGTGCCTAACATGCAGCTGTCCCTTCGATTTATTACTAGATGGGGAGGCCCGTGGCAAGCACGGGCCCAATAGTCAAAATATTATGCTTGTAAAAATATTAATACTAATGAATCAAGGGTGATACCTTTTGCTGAAGATGGATAATATCATATATTATATACTATTAGAAATATTTAGAATATGTACAACAGACATCAGTATGATGCCAACTTGAACGATCTGCAACTACTAACTAATGTAATACAACCAAAATAATTACCCTTACTTAGAAGAGTGATATAACAGATGTTTCAGTTTTGATATATAAGATTAGCATGTCATTGTTTATCATATGTAGAGGATACAAATTGTGCAACAAGCTAAGAAATGTCTACTTTATAGTTTATATATACTTGGATCCATATGTGACTATTTAACACGTGTTTGCTCTTTAGTTCCT